>NC_090268.1:311566411-311706411 GCF_040414725.1 Anabrus simplex
GATGGGCACTGGGTATAATAACTATCATATTAATGCAAAAATGGCTGGATTACACTAACTAATTGAGCCTATCACTGACCAAAGTACTTTAAAGAAAAGGATAATCTTCCGAATGAGTAAAATAACACATATATCACATGTCTTGGAAACGGGACCCAGCTGTCCAAAACCCTGACTACGTTTCGCCTCACTAAAGATCATCGCTCTCTCTCTTCCTTCTACAGGAGTCCCCTTTGTGTTCCAGTCGGTCAGCTGACACACCTTCATTCGGGCGCAGAATTTCACTCCCACATACAACTTTACCTGCCTTTACGGCTTTCATCTTATCGTTGCTTATAAATTCATACATAGCCCGTTAATACACTACTTTACAGAGGCATTTTATCTCATATTCCAATTCCCAGCGGGTGTTTAATCTTTCCAACTAAGAGTCCCGGCTTCCAATATCTGCTGTCTCCCTATGTTACATTTCTCCCTGTACTTTGGCACAAAAACTCACTTCCAAACAATTAGCTATTCAAATACTTTCATCAAAGATTCTACTAAGTTCTGAGGATGACTTTACTATCTCCTCAACTCGCAGCCACTTAGTTAATTTATGGATGAATTTAAAGTCTCCGTCTCTCGCCAAGCTACATGTGAGGACACGGTTCGAACCTCACGACGGCTCACTCCGGAGCTCCTTCCAACCGACGACTAAACTACATCAAAATACTACTCGCATGCATGATGATACCATTCGCTGAGTGCCAATCACCATAAGAAAAAAATTGCAGCGGACACTACTGGAACTAATAATTCTACTCTATGTCAAACTATGTAAAAAACAAACCCGAAGAAATTTCAATAAATGAAAAAAAATTTAATCTACTGTATTTAAAAATCTAATTCACTCAGACTTGTTTCTAATTGAACACTGTGTCCTTAATTAGTACATTTACATATTAAAAGAAAGATACTCTTTAAAAATTAATGAACTTTAAATAGATATTCCATTGTACTACGAGTCATGCTAGTAAAATAAGGGTACTTAGCCTCATCCCCCCGACACCTTGTGCAGCTAAGGGACATCCATCGTAATGATCCACTGCCTCATAGCTTCCATGCCGACCACTTTGATGACCAGGTTCGAACTGGAACTCCTGGGATGAAACTCCATAATCCCTGGCACTAGAATCTCCTTGGTCTACGGCACAGCACACAGTTAGGCCCGTTACGTTCATCTGCTTCAAAATAGCACTTTACGGCCCGATTTTCGATCCAAGGTCAAGGGATCGAAATACAAATACAGGGTTATTGATTAAACGCCCACATTTGTTTTAGTAGTGGCGTCTTAGTGTCAAGACCTGTGTCCCTGCTCACTATAACTGTTACTACACGGGTTTCAATCGCCAATCTTTGTTTAGAGTAATGACGGTAAATATAATAATAATAATAATAATAATAATAATAATAATAATAATAATAATAATAATAATAATAATAATAATAATAATAATAGTTGGAGTTCGTGCTCTGAATTATGACCGATAACCGTAATGCGCACTCTCATGAATCGCCGATATTACTTTGCCTCATTCACCAATTGTTTAAGACATTAACTATTATTCTTAAGATAAAACTTGAAATGCAAAAGTCTCTGTTACTCGAGATGGTCACACGTCTGTTTCTCACGAGACAAAAACAAGGACTGCCCATGGATGACGCTCCCCGAAACTTACATTAGCTGAGACGTTTCCCCATCTCAGATTTCCTATACACCCTATTCTCGGTATATTTGAGGCGCAATAGTGCGATAATCAGGTATCCAGTGATCTTATACTAGCGTTAAGACTCACCCGGACGAAATCTGATCGCAGAATCTCCTGTAATGAATAAATAAATAACTGTCCTCTAATTTCGGCTCGCTCACGGGGTTTTCCATGTCAAGTGGGCGTCAAGATATTTAATACATGGCCTCTGCAACTTTGCACTGTCATGTAATCACATATTCCTTCTCTTAACAGAATATCACCATAAAGGATGTCAAACAAAGACAAAATCACCTCCGTACAGGCGATGAAGGCCCTTGGAGGAGTGGAAAGTAAAGGCTTCCACCATTGTTAACCGCGGCACGTGATGGGGTAGAGTGGTTAGCTCTACGCCCGGCCGCCTTTGCCCCCCAGGAATTAACCTGGTACTCATTTTTGGAGTAGGCTGAATGAACCTCAGGACCATATGCACCTCCGAAGTGGAAATCTCATTTCTTAAATTTTACGACTTCCTGACGGGGATTCGAACCCACGTCCTTCCGGGCGAACCGAGCACGCCTTTACCGCCTCGGCCAGGCAGCCCCTATAAAGGATGTCACACACTCTAAATAAATTCACAAATCACGAACAGCTCTTTTGAATTGTTGCACAGTTCCGTTGGTCAGGTTATTTTAAAAATGGTTCCCAGCTTACGATGCTAAGAAGTGTCTCTCTCCACTCACCAACAACTTGTGGTGGGGATAACGTATCCCTTATTTTCAGCCAGGGTTTCCCTAGCTCTGCTTGGTGTAAATACACTCTAGACACCCCCGTGGCGTTCCAAGCTTCGAGGTCCCGCGAACTCACTACCAGACAAAGAAATGCGCGTCCACTTGATCACTAGTCCTTGGTTAATGTCCCTGTCAGGTACAGTACATCTCTGAAATGAAAAAATTGATATTCCTGAAACACCTTTAATGGTTTTATTATAAATTACTGAATGGTCCATCATAGTGGAATGTGTTTTTGTACACAGATCCACACTCGTCAGTTCTCGACTCTTGCGGCAAATGGCAGGCATAATTGATTTATTATTGAACACATGGCCTGCACGGAGTCAAGACACATTAAAACACTGAAAATGAACACAATGCATTATACTATTAAAATTAGCATGAGCAAATGTGATTCTATCTTAAATACAGGTCGGTGTTTTTCAAGTTTGATCAATTATCTGGGAAATGAAGTGTTTGAGGTAGGGTTAATGTTTATTTGAGTGTCTAGTCTACGCATTCAGGATTGTTCCACGTACAATATTGGTCGGTATCGCACATGGTTAGGCGAAAATAAGAACAGTACTTTAATGAATGGCAGTATCATAATGTATGTGATTAAATCATTATAATTCAGTTACGTCACATTTAAATAGCATAGTATAGTATGATCGAACAAAAATATATAGGCTACTGTATAGTACCAATCCTTAGTTTCTGTACCTACAGGACAAACAATAACTCATATCGGGTTCACTTAAATTATTGTCTGTTTTTCTGCGTGTCTGTCTGTTCGCCTATTTTCCTGTTACAGCATCACAGAAGCGTGGCTTTGTGAATTTTCATGAAACTAGATATTTGAGTTTAGAATAGTGGCAAGTTGATTTTAGCTTTAATTCTTTCAAATATTCATCAGAGTGGGGGGCTGTGGGGGCTTCAGAGGGGAACTTAAACTATTCATAAGCTATTCATCTCGAAGGATGGTTTGATCCTCCACAGCTATGCCAACAGCTGTCATAGATAGCCTAGGTGTTACTAAAGAGGTATACTAGGGAAATGAGAAGTGATGTAGTTTCCCGTTACTTTCCTCACTGAGCCAGAAGTTCCCATTACGTACCAGTCTGCCAAGCCCTACATGCGCCAACCGACCTTATGAGCCATATTTTCACACCATTCACAGCAGGGACTGGCTGCATAAGAAATCGTATTACTATCATCGCTCATACCTCGGTCACTTTCATATTGTCAAAGGCAAAGATGAGACTGAGATAAGTCAATAAAAGTAACAAAATTGCTCTAGCCCCTACCAGAAGACATTGTGCACCGTAAACACTACATTCTGCCAGAGATGTTAATGATCTAAAACTATTATTAATAATAATAATAACAGTAATAATAAGAATCATGTGTCTGAGCTACCGTATAAAAGCACTTCATTCGATGCCATTTCAGCTGCTTGCGTGTGAATTTCGACGTTCAGTTTTACTCTACTAAATGGCAGAGTAAATTGGATTTCTGGTGGACGATCTGGGGCGGTAAACACTAAATGTGTCACACCATATTCCTTTTACATGACAATATCGTACGACATGGAGTGCCGAATGAACTTTTCTTCCGCCCTTAACAAATTTAACAACCGCTGCCGGATTCGAACCTGCGATCTTGGATTCCTGGAAACCAACACTTAACAGCTGATCAATAAAGCTAAGAGGGGTGGAACTAAATGAGACCGTACTTGTTTCAATGAGAGGATTGTGGAGGCACATAGCTCACAGAGACTTGCAGACTGAAGTCTAAAATACACAACAGTGTATAATGAAGATGCTACGTGATTGTTTGTAATTAAAACCTTACAAAAATTTGTAAAGCATCAACAGTGTGGCTCCCGAATAACGATCTCAACTACTAGCACCTCAGCGCCGAAAACTGAATGTGGCCAGTGTTTAGAATTCTCATGAAACACAAGAAGTTATCACTCTCACAAACTTAAACTGCGTTATTAACAATAATTAGGAATTAAGTAAGAATAAGAGTTGTTGGCGAGCGCACAACTACTAGTGCAATAACTAGCAAGGGGTCAGCTGATTATGTAATTTCCTGCTGTGGATGGAGGAGGACAGGTGGAATATGTGCTAATTTGGTACTGATGAGTTGATTAATCACGATAAGCCTTCTTCGGTACGGCTCTAATGGGATTTAAACACGCCATGCCATTGCAGCTGAGACTGGACTGGACTTTCATTAGCATATAGTCTCCGGATATGAATTTATAGGTTCAGGTGTCGGTACAGACAAGTTGTTCTCGCCTCATAGAACATAGACACTTCACAGGTAAGTTTGAGGGGCCACGACAGTCTAATGACATCGTCACTAGCTACTAAATTGTCCTGGGTTTGAACTACAGGCCTGCATTAGTTGGTTTTGACTCAGTTCGACTTCGGACGGTCAGCAAACTTACTGCTACGGCTGTAATCGGTCAAACATTTCATAGCTTACTGGTCTTATAGCCTACTTATGAAACAACCAGTGTTACCATCTTAGCGGATTTTCCGCTAAATTTGGCGGAATTAGAGGACTGTCAGCGGAGAAATATATCATTTCGCGGACAGCGGATTTTTTGGCGGAATTCTAGGTTTATTTTAGCGGAATTTAGTGTTTTATCCATTTTAAGTTTTTTTTTTAATTTGTACTCCAGTCTGTCTCCAAGCTACTCCGTATTTCTTATCAGGAGCTACCAGTCACATGAGGAATACATGTTATTTGGATTTGATGTTATGAAATCAACGTATTATAAATTTGTATTGCGTGGGGAAAGGGCACTTTTCTCTTAGTTAACGAATGACGACAGAAAATGAAACTGTGAGAGAGTAGCATTTAGCCTATATTTATGCTATGAAGGAAGTCCGTTTAATGAACTGGCCTGTTCTGTGTCTGGCCTTTGAGGTAGGGGATTCAGCTAGTTTGCACCCGGCACTAAAACGCCTACAAGTTTTAGCTCGCCGGCTAGCAGTGAAAACCACAGATCAGGTGAGTGCAGACATTTATTATTATTATCACTATTATTATTATTATTATTATTATTATTATTATTATTATTATTATTATTATTATTATTATCATTATTATTACTCATTTTATTGCTCATTATTTGAGATCGGATTTCTTGGCGGAATTTTAGCGGCTTTTTAGTAGTATTTAGCGGATCTTGAAAATGTAAGTTGGTAACACTGGAAACAACACTGCGTAGCAAACAGAATTCAGACAAATTTCTTAGACTTTTGGACTATTCTTACAGTTTTATACATATATTTCTTCCATTTGGTGTAAATTTATACTTTTTCTGTTCGTGGTATTGGTTCTTAAGCGGCGATACTCAGGCTGTTTTCATGAAGATGATTCAGAATTTCACGCACGGTGGAGAAAGGCACATGTATGAATTTCAGATAGGGGACCTCGACCCGAAAATGTCTCTCCCACAAAGAAATCTATTCAAGGAGAAGAAAGAAACATTGACAGAAGAAGAAGGAATGTGACTAGTAGAGAAGGTCACAGATAACCACTTTGCGGTACTGAAACCCAGGATACCAAATTTCTCTCAAACCATTACAATGAAAACTTTGCAATCGCACTTTCATCACATATTCAACAAGCGAAAAAATACAAAAAAGGAATTATACAAAGAAGAAATTAATGAGAACTGATAGAGGAGTAGCCGACTGGTAGCAGAGTAGCCAGAATGTACTGTAAGTTGGAAAGTACAATTTTTAACACTTACATGAATTTAACCGCCTTGATGTAGTAAAATCCTGCAAAGACACAGAAAACCAAAGATACTAAGCAGATTAAATTCAGAGAATTGTGAGAAGCTTATGGGAATCGAACTGTTGTCCCACCACATCAAAACCCGCGTATACAAAATTATATCAAATATAACAGACCTGTGTTCAATCAATCAATCAATCAATCAATCAATCAATCAATCAATCAATCAATCAATCAATCAAAGCCACTGATGTGCCTTTAGGATAGCACCCAGGTGGCAGATTCCTTGTGGGTTGTCTACGTAAATAAATAATATTGATACCGAGTGAGTGGCTGCGTGGTTTCGGTCACGTAACTGTCAACTTGCATTCGGGAGATAGTGGGTTTGAACCCCACCGTCATCAGCCCTGAAGATGTATTTTCCGTGGTTTCCGATTTTCCCACCTGGCAAATGCTCGAAATGTATCTTAACTAAGGCCAAGGCCGCTTCCCTCCCGCTACTGGCCCTTTCCCATCCCATAGTCGCCACAACACCTATCTGTGTCGGTGCGGCGTAAAACAATTTGAAAAATGAAATAAATGTCAATATACGGTATTTAGAGGTTCGTGTAAAATGCAATAATAGTGAATATCTGCGTTATTGCTCCTCTTACGGTACGTCCAGTACTAACACATGGAGCAGAGAAGTGGATTTTGAATAAAATGGAAGGAAGGAAGGAAGGAAGGAAGGAAGAAAGAAAGAAAGAAAGAAAAAGAAATAAAGGAAAATCATACCCTTTGAGTACAAGGTGTTGTGAAGGATTATCAGAGAAACGTACGAGAGAGAATGTAGAAAGCGTAGCTGGGAGCTCATGGATTTTGAATAGAAAGGACGAAACAAAGACCATGGACGATTTTTGGACTATCGTAGAGGAGGGAGTATGGAGAATGAAATATAACTGGGAGCCCAGAGAACTGTTTAATGGTAGGATCAGGTCCTTAAGGATATGAAAAGGATGTGCCTGTCAGAATGTGACGCATCAGTCGGTAACATATGATGGCAGGGTGTTAGTTAAGCCAAGTACAAACTAGGGTACCAGTTGCGAAAGTAGTAAGTCAGTAAGTAAGTAAATGACTAACTAAGTAAGTGAGTAAATACCACTACTAAGGATAGGTATTTTTTATTTGACATGATTTAAACTGCCTGAATATCATTCTTGACGTTCCGTTTTATACTGCTACACGATAGAGAAACTAGACATCTTATTAGTTGATCTATTGCTGAGCTTTAATTCATTTTGTCAGGTAAGCAGGAACTATATCAACATAGATATATTGCGTGCCGGCTTCGTAGGACGTGGTATGTCCAATGAACTTCATTTTGCCTTCGAATATACAACTTCCTTAACTTGGTTTGATTCCATGGTCTCGGGATCTGGAGATCGATACGCTACCACACAGGCAGCTAGGAGTGGCAATTAATTCTCTCTAATTAGCCCTCTTGTTGTTGGTAAGGAGGATTATATGTTAGGTTACATTCCAGCAGTATACTGGAGTTCATGTCGGAAACCATGGATGTTTTGATTTTGTTCCTCTTCTTTATCAAGTGGATTGCCTCAGAAATAATACTCTTAGTTTTTATTCCTATATTCTAGTCTTATAAACAACTCTAATACACGTTCCTGACGAATTATTGAATATACATTATATCCATAGGACTGGAAGAAAATCCAATTAGATACCACTGCATTTGACATAAAGGACATGTGTCGGAATGGTATCCTCCTGATAGCGTTGACTACGACCGCCTGAGTCTGCGTCTCAAAAAACACAACAATCACCACTATCATCAGCTAATTCGTTTCTATAACGACTGTACATTTATAGACATTTCTAGTGACATGGAATTAATTCATTCGGCCCAAAAGGGAAAATTAATGAATGTTTTTGAAAGTTTGTGTGTGAGGAAGGGTATTTGTGCATGTGTACGTGTGTGCTAAGTTTCACCGGATGTAATGTACGAATTTCATACATGTAATACATTTCATCGGTCTAGGAGGCCAAGAATAACGGCCGAGAGGATTCGTCGTGCTGACCACACGACACCTCGTAATATGCAGGCCTTCGGGCTGAGCAGCGGTCACTTGGCAGGTCAAGGCCCTTCAAGGGCCGTAGTGCCGTGGGTATTGGTTTGGTTTGAATACATTTCATACTGCAGGATATCGGATACGGAGAATTTACACAACAATGTCATAATAATAATTAATCGGTTAGAGTGTCTTACTGTTGTATGGGTGGTGCTGAGTTCAATTACCAGCCGTTTAAAGGTTTTGCTTTGGCTAAGGTGGTGTCTGATGCGCAGGACTCACACAGCCTAGCATGAAATTATTAAGGTACTACTTGATACAAACAGTACAGACCTCCAAAAGCGAACAGTGCAGAAAGGTCTACCACCAATGGGAGCCATCAGACTAATTGTTTTCCCTGGTTGTTTCCGGAATCCATCATCTCTTAACTTTGGGTAATTATGTAAAGTTTTCATGAATGATTTTAATTGGGGTTGATAACCTAGATGTTAGCCCCTTTTAAACAACAATCATCATCATCATCATCATCATCATCATCATCATCATCATCAACTTAATTCAACCCAATATCCCCCCACACCCTGCAAAACCTCACTGTCGTTATGTTTCTTCGTATGACATTACGGGCAGGCGGAGGCGACATATTACACTGGTTGCTCGCCACGCTGGGGGAGCGGGTTGGGGCTCCCCCAGCCACACAACACTCACAAGGTTTTGTGTGCGCTTTCCTCTCAATTTGTATTTGAAGAATATCTGTTGCTATTTAAAAAGTAGCCCAATCTACTGCTGTACTAAACTATGAGGTTGGTTTTACATGTTTTACATTGTGACAATAAAACTGATTTTATAACTTTGTGCGAAACATATGTGTGTGTAATTAATTCTTACACAGGAGATCACATTTACAGTTTAAATAATATGGTTTCTGACACAGAATAGAAATGCAAACTATTATGCGTTGAACGAATATCGATGGCCTAGTTCTAATAGCACACATCTCACGATGCACTTCCAATCCATTATTTCCCTTAAAACTGGTCAGCCTGCCAGCCATACATGGATATGCAGTCTATCAGAAAAATGTTCGTTGTGTTCAATTTTCTCTGCACACGTGTAAAGGAAAAGTTGATTGATATTTTAATATCTATTATATAGTTTTAGAATTACTTACAAGTGATGGATTTCGAGTTTTAGATTATTTCGTTAACGAGTAAAACTGTGTCCTTGTGGAAGCTCTCATTGACCAGAAAATATTTGATCCTTTCAAAACAGAATATGTACGTATTCATTTACCCATCACACTATAGATATGGTGTACAGGCTTCCAACAGTCATTAAGACTGTCACCAATCAGCCTTGCCACCCCAAAAACCGTGGATTCAACACTAATCTCAGTAATTTTAGACTATTTGCTTTTCACCCCATCTCATCCTCCGTTCCAGTGGATGCTGAACGTGGACTTAAACGGTCACAATTCTTCTCAGCGACACGATGGGTTCGACATTCATATCGGTTATTTTCCGTTATTGCTCATGTCATCCCCTCCCATTCGTCACCGGAAACTATGTATTGTACATTAATATTGATCGTTTTGTATTAATTTTATATTTCACCCCTTAACACCTCCGCTCCTAAGGGCGCTAAGGGTGTCTTAACACCATGGTATATCTTTTTTAGATAGTAAGTCATACTATGCGTGCCGAGTTTGGTTTCCAGCTATATGTCCATAATTTCATTTTGAGACATTTTCTTTTTCACAGCTTCTCATCCCCTATGTCGATGGGGGATGAAAATGGATGTAAAAGACATCCGGAGTGTCACTGTTCGTCTCAGTGACCCCGAAAACTACAGATTAGATTATTTCTATATGCCACCCCTACCCACCCCCATCCTTAGCGGTGCTAGGGGTGGCTTATCCCCACAGTGTATCTCTCCAACTTTAGCCCATTATATCGTAACAAACAAACAAATAAGCAAACATATAATTGAGCTGAATAGAATTTCGACGTTTTATAAATCCAATGGCCTTTATTGCTGGGAGTGTCCGAGGACATGTTCGGCTCGCCAGGTGCAGGTCTTTTGATTTGACGCCCGTAGGTGATCTACGCGTCATGATTAGGATGAAATTATGATGAACACAACACATATACCCAGCCCCCGTGGCAGCGAAATTGACAAATGATGGTTAACATTCCCGACCCTACCAGGAATCGAACCCTGGACCCCTGTGACCAAAGGCCAGCACGCTAATCATTTAGCCATGGAGCCGGACGACTTTTGTATAAGGATGAACTATGAGGAAAAACTTCGAAGTGCTCAGAAAAAATATTACTTTATTTACATAGATATGCCTGGCATCCTCTATATGGACCTTGTATTATTTTAAGAATTATCTGGTGGTAGAATGAAAGATGAAATGGAAGACTTTGTTTTTTTCTATCAATGAAACTTCCGTCTATTTACGCGAAGGGCTCAATGATAAACCCCATTTTATGTTTTGTCTTCAATGAAATTATTTCAATAATAATAAAATATTTAATTACGTCACATTAAGTACTTTTACTATAATGCCGAGGTGCCGCAATTTATACTGCAGGAGTTCCTTTACGTGTCGATAAATCGAATGATATGAGGCGAAAGTGTTTGAGCAACCATTGGATTGAGTCGGGATTGAACCCTGGAGCTTAAATTCAGACTTCCGCCACTCAACCGTTTGAGCCACTCAGATCCTTATGCGAATGGAACCCAATTTGCAACCTCTAGATAGCGGTTGTTAATGTGTGCGTGTAAAGTCTGAATACAGGTTGTTTTATTAAACTGCTTTAAATTGCAATAACCTCACTTCGTAATTTCAGAAGGGTAGTACTGAATAATGAAGGGATAATTGCCCGAGGCGATAAAGACATGCTTGGTTCACCCAGAACGACGTGGGTTCCATTCTCCGTCAGAAAGTCGAAAAATTTAAGAAACAAAATTTCCACTTCCGGAGGTGCATATGGTCCTGACGTTCACTCAGCCTACACAAAAAAAAATGAGTACCCGGTTAATTCCTGGGGACAAAGGCGGCCTGGCTAGAGCTAAGCACTCTACCCCATCAAGTGCTGAGGTTGCGGATAGGTGAAGCCTTTAATTTTCACCCCTCGAAGGGACTTCATTGCCTGTGTGGAGATTATTTTGTCTTTTTCTTCCTTTCTGATACTAAAAAATTCGCTGTACACCAGTAAACATTAGTTTTGTCTTAACCTGTAAACGTTCCGTAGGTCCTAACTACGATGTCGGTTTTGCGGACGTTTAGAATATGCATGCCCACAAAAGCAAAATTTATTAAATCGTAAACAAGGGGTATCATGTGTATACGTACTTTTGATGAGATGTGCTAATGCATAAATTTATTTATGACGATATTTTGTTCAAAACTTCCAATCCCCCTGAAAATTACATGACGTGATAAATACATACGATGCAAAAAAACAACACGGTGTAAGAATTAATAATAGAACATTTGTATCAAATATTAGAATAGTAAATTATTGAACTTTTCTATAATGTGCTTTGAATATGTCTTATTTTATTTTACTTCTTTTCCGTCGCTCTTAACACGTCCTGGTGCGAGCTCTGTGGTGTATGAGGACTTGGACCAGATTTAACACCAGATGCCCTTCCAGACCCCAACCTGAGGTAGAGGGATGTAATTCTGTGGGGGTTCAGTTTTGTGGTGGGTAGTGTATAAATGAACTGATGTGTCTTAATACTAATATGTACAAGTAGTTCCCAAGCCAAAGACAGCTTAAATTCCCCGCCAATCCAGAAATCGTACTTGAGAAACTTCGAACTGAAGGCCATCACGTCAGCCAGCTAGGGAGCATGAGAATTGTCAAAGATAAAAGTATAGACATTTTCTTTTCTGTCCATATTTCAACGCAATGCATTGTCCCTTCGTCGTACGTCTCTCAAAAAATATGCAATGTTATATTAGATAGTACACACAACACAGAAAGCCTTATAAAGTGTGTGTTAGAATTTAATAAAAAATTCAACAAGAATTACCTTCAAGCACATCTGATTTATATTCGTGGTTTGAACTACTGAAACGGAATAAATACAGCTTCTTACTAAATGCAAGATTAGTTTATGTTCGTTTATGGGCTTCTTTGTTAGGGTAATTTAGCTGAAGAGAAAGAAGCTACATTCAATAGAATCTCTTATCTATTGTCAAGAATTGAAAACTCCTCTTAACTACCAGCAGTCTTTGAATCACTGAAAGCTTTCGTTAAAATTGAAGAACCTGTCACTTCCAATATCTGTGAGTAACTTGACGGGCTGTTGGACCTCATGCTGAGACCAATATACGTCCATTGGACACTGGTTCGTCTAAAGAAATAAAGGAAGGCCTTACAGAATGGGCGATGTATTGTAGAGCCAACGTCTAAGACAGCTCTCTCTCCTCTCTCCATCTTACTACAGTTCACTCGTTCCCTCACTAATTCTCCCCATGTTTTACCTCTCACATCTTCGCTCTTGCTATCACTATCTTCTCCCTCACCCCCACGAACACATTTCATCTCGGAAAGGGGAGGTTGAAGACACTTACGTCACTACTTCACAAACTTTAAAGAGAAACGCTCCATGCAGGCCATAAACACTCTTTTGATTAAGAAATATGTCGTGCTAGCATGCACATAATGTATTAGATTTACATTCTCTGCCCACACCTCTATATTAGGTATCTCTGTATCATTAGAGAAGCAGGGTTTGTTTGGAATACCTCTCAGGCACGTTCATCATTAGCCATCCTAGTTCGCCGGGCTGAGTGGCTCAGACGGTTGAGGCGTTGAACTTCTGTCCCCAACGTGGCAGGTTTGATCCTGGCTCAGTCCGGTGGTGTTTCAAGGTGCTCAAATACGTCAGCCTCGTGTCGGTAAATTTACTTGCACGTAAAAGAACTCCTGCGGGACTAAATTCCGGCACCTCGGCGTCTCCGAAAACCGTAAAAGTAGTTAGTGGGACGTAAAGCAAATAACATTATTATTATTATTATTATTATTATTATTATTATTATTATTATTATTATTATTATTATTATTATTATTATTATTATTATTATTATTATTATTATTATTATTAACAAATAATGGAATACAGTTGAACGAATCCAGGTGATGCTGGAAATATTGGACAAGGGAATGAATTCTTAAAGGAACCAGATGAATATTAGTTCTTACGTAGTTAAATTACGACTCACAATGGCAAAAGTAAGGAGGATGGTGTAGACCTACACTAGAATTGAGACTAGCACTAACAAGGAAGGACATTTTTGAGGAAAGGACTTTGCTCACTTCAGATATGCATATTAGAAATGGTTTCAGGGTACTGCGTCCAGCGTTTACTGTCCAGACTCCAGAGTTTGCTTTCCAGACTTTCATGGTCCACAGCTACTTCTTCCATGCGTTATTAATCGAAATAATTTATTCCCTGTAGGACGCAGAGTTCAGAGATTTAGGCCATATTCATTTGACCCGTTTTGGTACACGAAGTATGGACTTCAGATAGAACACTCTTTCTGGGAAGGTACTAGAGAGCAATATATGTGCAGAATATTATTATCTGCTTTGATCAACAGCACCAGATTGCAATAGGACAAATTGGCGGATGTAATGTAATATCATACCGATTTCTCATCACAGTTTCTGCAAGGGTGGGAGGTACCATGGGGCGGTTCTTGTTTTGAAAGCGGTTGATATTTCTCAGCACTGAGTTTCTTTCAGACAGATACATTCGCACCATTTTACTCGCGGCTGCCCGTCCTGTCTATACTTCACTGTAGATCGCCGTTGGAGGTTTATTTACATCATTTTTGACACGTTCTTAAAACCTTCCAAAATTCCCTGCACATGTGTTTCAGTTTGTGTATGTGTGCGCGCGCGCGTGTGTGTATGTGTGTGTATCATAGGGAACTCTAATAGTCGAATGGAAGTCGTAGTTTTTACAGGTTCCACTACAAATGTCTCGCTTCTAGCATCGCTATTGCTACTTAGTTTTTTTATCTTATTTGATGAATGAAAATTGTGTCCGTGAATTCTTATATTCAGGAACGTCCTCGCTTTTAGTTGAAGGTACAAATATTGCCATTTTGTTTTCAATAATTGTCCTAGATCATAAATGTTTAATTCACACATTGAAGGACTTATTATTGGAAACCATGCCAAAGTTATTGTCATATTGACTCCATGGACAACGAAGTAATAGTGACGCTGAATGGAGCAGGAGAGAGGATAATGGTTTGGCTAAATTTTACCGGAAAAACGAGATAGATTGCTAGGACTTATTTTGATATGCCTGGACTTCATTAGGTAGTTTTGGACGGAAGTGTAGGGACTAAGAACGACAGTAGACTACGACATGAATATGAAAAACAGATTAGAGTAGATGTCGGATCTGGTAGTTACGTAGAAAATAAAAGGTTGACACAAGGTATATTGGCATGCAGAGCTGCATTAAACCAACCAATGGGCTGATGACACAAAGATGACGAGATGACGATTGTGACTCATTTCATGAGCTGGGACTTACGTTATCAAGTCTTTTTTTTAAATTAGGGTATCTAAATGCCGTCTGTGTTATCAAATTCCTGAACCAAACAACGATAAAAAATCAATTTAGTAATATCTCGTTTATTTCCGCCAACGGCCGTAGCCGTGTTGGAACACCGGATCCCGTGAGATCTCCGAAGTTAAGCAACATTGGGTGTGGTCAGGAGTTGGATGGGTTGTCACGCGCTGTTGGTGGGAGGTAAGGGAATGGAGGAGCGTAAAGGAACTGGCCACCCTACCTCACGTAAACCCCGGCTCAGGAACACCTCTGCGGAGGTTCGGACCTGCCTTCGGGCAGAATAACCCTTACCTTACCGTTTATTTCTTTAACATGGGACTATGTGACGATTTGAGCTCCTCAGAAGCCAAGGGAACGATACGCGCCCTATATTCGAAAAATCTAATGAGCTGTAGTAAATCTCTGGGACCTGATCAATACAAACTCAGACTGCTATCCGCCCAGCCTTCATCCATCCCTTCTAGGTTCCCCCTCCCTGTATCCACGAGCTTTCGTCTTGGGAGCGTGGCTGGCAACCACGGGTTCCCTAGCTGAGCGCCGGCATTGCTTCGTGATGATGATGATGATGATGATGCTTGTTGTTTAAAGGGGCCTAACATATTAGGTTATCGTCCCCAGGCATTGCTTCTCCCTTACTTGTGTTCGGCTCATCGCTTTCATCTTTCCTATCCGACCTCGCTTGGCCAACACTTATTCCTTTCTAACTCCGATGGTATTAGGTATACGATGGCTAGGAAGTCCATTTTCACGCCCTTTGTGGCCCTTTCCTTTCTTTTAACGATACCTTAATTCTTCGCAGTGTCGTATATCTTCCATGTTTATTTTCTGATCGGTGTTGCAAGAGGATAGCTGCTCAGTTGTACTTTCTCCTACAACAATAATCGCCCCCACCACCACCCTTCTCCCTAACACACCTAGTATTTGCAACACTTTTGCTATTTCTGTCTGTTAGTTATATGAAACTCCTGTACTTAAAGGGTAGCCCTAATTGCAATATTGCTTTTCTGATTTGATTTGATTTGATTTGATTTGATTTGATTTGATTTGATTTGATTTGATTTGATTTGATTTGATTTGATTTGATTTGATTTGATTTGATTTGATTTGATTTGATTTGATTTGATTTGATTTGATTTGATTTGATTTGATTTGATTTGATTTGATTTGATTTGATTTGATTTGATTTGATTTGATTTGATTTGATTTGATTTGATGGGATTGGATTTGATTTGATTTGATTTGATTTGATTTGATTTGATTTGATTTGATTTGATTTGATTTGATTTGATTTGATTTGATTTGATTTGATTTGATTTGATTTGATTTGATTTGATTTGATTTGATTTGATTTGATTTGATTTGATTTGATTGCTAGAAATAATACCAAGGTCGTTAATTTTATTAACACGCTTCACTTCTTGATCCTCCTGTTCTTCTATCTAATTTATAGCGTAGCTCCTTCAAATTCATACCAACAAATCATTAAACCTTCTTTCTTTCTTTCTTTCTTTCTTTCTTTCTTTCTTTCTTTCTTTCTTACTTTCTTTTTCTTCCTTTCGACTTTATTTCTTTTAGAAAGATTATTATTGGAGATATAGATATAAGGTAGTCCTAAACAAAGTGAACCGGGTGTATGGGCTTTAGAGGGTTGGACATGTAGATCAATAATTTGAAAAAATAATTTGATATCTCACGCCGCTATTATTTTATCAACTGCTGAAGATTGCCAATCAGATCGCTTCGCGGGTGAATTCTAAAGGGCTTGGTTACGGCAATATTGCGAAATCTGCACGTGAATTAAGACCGGCTTGTGAGCCATACCGAGAAATCAGCATCAAACACAAACTCACCATGGGTTTCATCCATTGACACCATAGCGTTTTTGCTATGGCATGATCTTGTAAGCTCGGATGTTCGTATTCAAATCTCTCCCCTGGCGAAATTTTATTCTTCGACTGGTGCTCTCATGCCGGTCTCTAGGCCACGTGCAGATTTAGCAACACCACCTCGCAAATCCCATTTGAATTCTCTCGTGAAGTGATATGATTGGCTAATTTCAGCAGCTAATGAAATGACAACGGCGTGACTTATACATTTTTTTCCTTCAAATTATTGATCATTATGACTATGGCCCGGATGTTTATTAGGGGTTGTAATGGGCCGAACCCCTAATGTTTATGCAAACCTCATAGCACTACCGTCGTGCAGGTAGACTGTAGTTGTTACTCGCTTCAGTAAGTTTGCATTCCAACCTATTACTGCATAAACATCCGAGCCCTCTAACGCTCATATACCAGGTTCACGTTGTTTCCGAACATCCTGTAGAGCTATCAGCTATATCTGCAACCATACCGTATGCTACAACCAACAAACTACTAAATTGTCTGGTCCATACAAAATTATAACATTTTGAATATGTTAAAAACACAAAAAATGTGACAATTGCTAGGCTAGAATAGTCAGGTCTTGATACAATAAATCATTTATTCATAAACAACACAAACCTTATGTTTCATGCCTTGTAAGGAAGGCCTCTGAGAAAGCAAGATCCTACCGGGCGAGTTGGCCGTGCGTTTAGGAGCGCGCAGCTGTGAGCTTGCATCCGGGAGATGGTGGGTTCGAACCCAACTGTCGACAGCCCTGAAAATGGTTTCTCCATGGTTTCCAATTCTCACACCAGAAAAATGCTGAGGCTGTATATTAATTAAGGTCACGGCCGCTTCCTTAAAACCGTTAGTTTTTTTCCCATCCCATCGTTGTCATAAAACCTAGTGCCGGTGCAACGAAAAACCAATTGTAAAAAAAAGACATATCTTCACGAAACGTCATGTTTTCGATTTTTTTTCTTATTTAACTAGATTATCATGTCCATCATTCCGAACTATGAAAGTGTCGTAGCCTTAATTATGGTAAAGCCCCAGCATTTGCCAGGTGTGAAAATGGAAAACTACGAAAAACAATTTTCAGGGCTGCCGACAGTTGGGTTCGAACCTACTATACACCAGATGCAAGCTCACAGCTGCGCGCCCCTAACCGCACGGCCAACTCGCCCGGTGTCAAACTGCAAACAACATATTTTTTTTTCGCTATTGGCTTTAGGTCGCACCGACACAGATAGGTCTTACGGCGACGATGGGACATTAAAGGGCTAGGACTGGGAAGGAAGCGGCCGTGGCCTTAATTAAGGTTCAGCCCCAGCATTTGCCTGGTGTGAAAATGGGGAACCACAGAAAACCATCTTCAGAGCTGCCGACAGTGGGATTCGAACCCACTCTCTCCCGAATACTGGATACTGGCCGCACTTAAGCGACTGTAGCTATCGAGCTCGGTGAACAACATTTTGAAACATATACAAAATACTACGTACTTCTATAAAACGGACATACATTCTTAAGTTCCATATAAAATTTCCTATTAGTTGGACAATTTATGTTAAACTGTAATGTTTTCACTATAAACCTATGAATCTACGTATAAACTTTCTTTAGTTGAAAGAAGCGGGAGGAGAGTTTATCTGAAATTGATCACCACACAAATCAAGAACCTTTGACAATGCATAGTACCTGACATGTGTTTGTATTTCTTTCATCTAGAAGTCAAGTAAACTTTCGTATCCGTAAATAATGCCAATACTCGGCACAAATCAAGTTTCTACAAGCAAAGCAACATAGTATAAACGTTAGTTTTACTTCTGTAACTGACGTAGTGATCGCGGTTTGCCAGCAATTTAGAACAATGGACTAAATGAAATGCTTTCGGATATACGGAAAATTAATCAATAGTGCGACGTCTCGGAAAACAATTAAAATGGGACGTAAAACCAATAAGGTAATAATTAATAACTATAAGGAGTTTTGTTCCATCTAAATTAAACGTAGAATGTTATTAGAGGTGAAAGGAAGGAGGGAAATAAAACATGGACAGGCAGAGAAAAAGCTAAGAGAAGTAAGATAACATCGGGAACATTGGTTGTCAAGGAGTAAAAAATACGATAATGAATTAAAGCCCTTAAAAGGCGCGTTACGATTATAGAAAATATAGTTATATTTGTGGGAGACGAGCGAAACTTATGGCGCCCAGGACTAACTAAGTTAGTGGCTGGTGAAATAGGGGGAAGACAGGAACTCTTGATAGAGGATAAGGTCGAGATATATTACACAGATTACTCCGAGTATAGGGGGCAGATGCTATGTGGAGATAAAGTGATTAGCTCAGAGTGGAAGACGAAAGACAGAAGCATCAAATCAGCCTTCGGGAACCAACATCATGGGAAACGTTAGAGACAGCCTAGGTAGTGCTTTTCGCGAATAACAATGAGCTGATCCGTAGCTCACGAAAGAGCAAAGAAGTATTGGACCCAGGGCACATTTTTCGCGCACAGCACCTGGACATCGTGGAGGGATTAATAATCTCTCTCCGTTTTCCAGGTAGCCAAAGTTCTACTTTGAGGTATACAAACCTACATGTGCATCATTAGCTCCTCAGTTAGAATAAGATGGACAGAAAAGGGAGCGTAGGTGAGAACTGAATAACGGTGGTCATTTTGTTATCTGCGGAATAAATGGAACTCTCTGTGCAGTGTCTGTAGTTGTACTGAAAGGAAGGGCGGGTCTATAAGCACACACGAAAAGACGTTCCAATTTCACTTATATAGACGTTATCAATACTAGCACTGTTTCATCGAAATAATGTAACAAAAATCGAATAAGGGACAATTCATTTGTAATAGGATTTAAATTAGCAAAATCGCGTTAGAAAAATTTTCATGGGAGATGCAATATAAATACAAATTCAAAATAAAAATGAGTGATTTGTCATTATTTGATTATGGCATCAACATTGATTTACATGGAAATTCTTTAGTTGTTAATGTTAGCAATAAGATCGAAGTACCAGTAGCACGTTTGTCTCATATTTTACAATAAAATAAAATATTATAATTCTTCTTTTCCTACCGCTTTTCGTACACCTGTGGGGTCGCGGATGCGAATTGTGTCGCACATGTGAATTTGGCCCTGTTTTACGGCCGGATGCTCTTCCTGACGCCAACCCTATATGGAGGGATGTAATCACTATTGCGTGTTTCTGTGGTGGTTGGTAGTGCAGTGTGTTGTGCTGTGCGAATATGAAGAGGAGAGTGTTGGGACGGATACAAAGACCAGTCCCCGAGCCAGAAGAATTAATCAGAAGCGATTAAAATCCCCGACCCCGCCGGGAATCGAAACCGGGATCCTCTGAACCGAAGTCCAGTACGCTGACCATTCAGCCAACGAGTCGGACAAATAAAATAATACAATACAATGTATTATTTCGGAGCGTCTTAATATCTCCAGTAGAACATGAACATGAAATAACAAAAATAAAGAAATATTTCGTACTATTCTTTTAAATAATACATTTTTTTCCGTTCTTTCCTTTCTGGTCTGATGACCTCAATATTCGACCGCGTAACAATATTATTATTATTTAATACTCAGTTGACCTCCCGAGGTTGAGTGGACCCCGTTCCAGACCTCGTACCACTTTTCATATTTCTTGGCAGAGGCGGGAATCGAACCCGGGCCTCCGGGTGTGGCAGCTAATCACGCTAACCACTACACCACAGAGGCGGACATACTACTAGTTTAACATTCTAAATCCAGCATCATCATATAAAAATTCTCACACAACTGAAGGATTTCCAGTGCTTTGTGATGATGGTGCTTTGGTGCCCTGTTGCCCCTTTCGTTGTCGTACGACTGATCCCCTATAATGGAACTTGTCCAAAGACAGCTAATATTGTTTTTCTATTATTAAGTCACTTCTCCCACAGTCCGCCTCCGTATCGTAACGGTTAGCACTATTAGATGCAGTTCGATTCCTAGCACTGCCAGAAATTTAAGAATGGCAAGAGGGATAGTATGTGGTTAAAATGGTACATGCAGCTCACCTCCATCTGCGGTGTGCCTGAAAAAAGCTGCACCACCCCAGGGATGAGGACGCGAGTTCATGCTTTTACACCTCTTACTGTTCTTTAACGTGAAGCAAAATCGGTCCGTTCTGACGTCTCACTCTGTAGTAAAGGAGATGAAATGAAATGACGTATGGCTTTTAGTGCCGGGAGTATTCGAGGACAAGTTCGGCTCGCCAGATGCAGGTATTTTGATTTGACTCCCGCAGGTGACCTGTGCGTCGTGATGAGGATTAAATAATGATGAAGATGACATATACATCCAGCCCCCGTGTCAGCGAAATTAACTAATTATGGTTAAAATTCCCGAGCCTGGCGGGAATCGAACCCGGGACCCCTGTGACCAAAGACTAGCACGCTAACCATTTAACAATGGAGCCGGACACGAACGGAGGTAATGTCCCAAGATGAACACCTTCTCCACTGTTTTGAGAAATATAATTCCATTTATAAGGCGTAATCGAAAAGTTTCCATTTGAAGGCGTTGCTGCAGGGGGCATGAAATATAGCGCCACTCCGATGCGGGTATATAAGCACAGACATGACGGCACATTCCCGCAAATTCACTTGGGAGATAGTGGGTTCGAACCCCACTGACGACAGCCCTGAAGATGGTTTTCCGTGGTTTCCCATTTTCACACCAGGCAAATGCTAGGGCTGTACCTTAATTATGGCCATGGCCAATTCCTTCCCAATCATCGCCATAAGATCTATATGTGTCGTTGCGACGTAAAGCCCCTAGCAAAAAAACAATTCCTTCCCTCCCCTAGCCCTTTCCAGTCCAACCGTCAGCATGAGACCTATCTGTGTCGGTACGACGTAAAACATCTTGCAAAAACAAAAAGAAAAAAAATCACTTCACCAATTGTACAATAAATAATTTTGATTTGAAATAAAGCTAGGTTGAGTTAACCTTCTACCAAAGCTTGGAAAACATATGCCATTATCACGGTCTCTGATTCACTCACGGAATATCAACCACCCAGCGCATGCGCTCTGTGCTCTGTTCAGTAAACTCAACTGTCAAGCGACATCTCGACGGAAATTTATAAATATTAAAAAAATATAGTTATAATTCTCGTCGAGCATAATAATAATAATAATAATAATAATAATAATAATAATAATAATAATAATAATAATAATAGTTGTTGTTGTTGTTGTTGTTGTTGTTCTTGTTTTTGTTCTAAAGGGATATTCAACGAATCATATTAGAATAAGGAAAGGTGATAACAGTAGGGTACTCTGAAAAACGTTTCCATTAGCCTGTTTATGGCAGACTTTCCAGTACATGGATAAAGGAATGTCCTGATTTTTAAATGTAAGAACCAAAGTCTCGATCAATGCCAATCCCGTTACCTTTCTCTGTTTCGCTAAAGTAGACAGAATTTCAGATAACTTATTATGTAAGTACAACACATTCTCCAACATATCGGTTTGTGCACTGACCAACTCAATTGAAACACAAGGTTGTAAAAGTAACTCAGTACGCTCTTCACAATGGGGCACACCTGTGAGACCGGTCGAACTGCTGATTCGTTAAGAAAAACTAATGATTCTCATGTCTGTTGTGTCGGCGTGTTCTCGACACTGAAGAAGGAAAGAAGTTTCTGAAGAGGGTGAAAGGAGAACATAAATACCACTGAAGTAAGACATAATTCCTCATTCCATTTCGCCCACCTGTCCTTTTAAAAATAATTTTGATGCTATGATGGTTCATGGATAACTTATTTGCAGGTGCCGTAATGTAGGCTTAAAAACAGCGCAATTGTACCTTCCATAAATTGACTGGAATAGCAAAGCCGTATGGTTTCTCAACGAGGTGGTTACAGTTTTAATCCAGGTCAGTGCATGCGGAATTATTGAAGTGTCATAGTCTTGTGGTTTGGATTTCGCATAAACCTGGACATTTTGTGGCCAGTAACGATGTCAACTGTCACGTAAGCTGTTACCGTATCTAGCTTATAGACACAGAGTCCTGAGCCAGTGTTCAGTCTCGCGCAGCAAATAAAGACCAACTGATTTGTATAAACAGGATCATCCATAGATTCCACGAAGTTTCCGACAAGATTACTGGATTTAGTTCTGCTAAATGTAACGAGCATCGATATTCCTTCAGCAGAATGTTTCAGTAGTCCTCTAATATTGTGAAAAAAGAGATATTTCGATAAGATAGTTCTTAGACGGGTGCTTCCCTATCATAATGTAATGCAATGATGTTGATGGAGGACTTGATGGTAATAATAATAACAATAATAATAATAATAATAATTCCGTGTGGTTTTTGTAACCTGGGTGCTGCTCTTCTTAGTCAATGATGAAACGTATAATCATTCATGGTGCTATTTAAGGATCCAACCAGCCTCTAGACTGAAGACATAACACGCAGGTATGACGGAGTTTGTAAAATATGTCCATAGAGGTAAACTGTAAACTGGTAGCGTATATTATTGAAGCGTATTCTAATACGACCTCAAAATGCGCCAAGGCTGTGATTTAAATCACATACAGGCTAATCGGAATAGAGATGGAATATCAATTACTGTTAAATTTAGATTGATTTCCAGAGAAGCTGACGAAATGATCCATCAAAGTTCTGTCAGAACACTAATCTGTTGTCCGCACAAGAACATTCACGAGGTAATAGATTTTTCACTCCGTTTATTATTTTAAATATATTTTAAGCTCTTGTTGCTATGAAGCTGTTTGTCGAGCCTGAGTTTGACAAATGGGTATCCTCCCAACTCACTCCCAACCCCCTGCCTCCCAGCCCTTCAACTTCGCCATCACCCTCCGAAAAAAAAAAGTCACGTCTTTCACTCTTCCCTTAGGTTCTCACAACCCCTATACTCTCCTGGCAAAGTTCTACTACAAACCATCGAAAAAACATTAGCTTTTTTTTCCCTTCTAGTTCTGTCTTCTACATTTATCTTGGCGCTACCGACTAGCTACTCCTGGTGACATTTCGTGTGATTTATAACGGAATTCTGATGTTCCAAATGGAAAGAAAGTACGTCTATAGATCATAGCTATTCGATGTTCTCAAACGTTTGTTGAAGAGGCGTGGATAATATCTTGGTATTTTTTGTACACACACATATATATAGCGTTTATATGTGCATCTAAATTATATTTAAATATCCAGCCCGTATAAAAGCAAGAAGAAGGCATAAATCCCGGCTTGGGATGACAGTTTTATGAATTACGCTATCAGAGACGGTCTACTGCAGGCACACGACCACTTCAGCTCTAAAAAACTGAACAGTGAACATCTACAAACTGAGTCACTGCACTCAAGTTCAATAAATTAGACAATCAAAACATGCTCATATTATCATCTTCAAAAATATCCTTCCTTCAAGTAACGATATATTGACAAGTATAGTAAAGATGGAGAGGAATGATTTGTTCTTTACTAGAAAATCTGACTAACCAGTTGAATTACTCGGAAATGTAAGCGGGCGTTGGAAATTTTTCGAGTGAAACTAAGACTTCCGAAGGTATATGGAATCAAATCCCGATCATAAAATCGAAAAATTAAGAAAGGAGACCTCTGCTTCTAGCCCTTTGTTACCCATACCTACCATATGGCAACAATTACTTTTACCCTTTACAGAAACGATATTGTACCGAACACCGAACTATTTTAGCCCATATTAGCCACTTGGGTATATTTTCTCCGAAATAATTGTGTTTCTGAAGTTGGTAACACTGTTAGAGCTCCATGTCTTCTGTTTAAGTCTTAACAGCTGCTTCAAATATGGAATCTGAATGGCGGGCTTCGTTTTCAACTGGGAGTAGAAAGTTGATTTGAAGCATGAGTCATTAAATAATATTATATACATGTCAGTAAATGGCTCTAAATTATATTTTTACTATGAATGAAGTCATATCCCTAATGTATTTTACTGTAATTGGTTCCTAAAATAATTATTGCCATATGGCAACCACGGTCATTGAAGGTTCGCTAGTACATATTTGTTTACTCCTGGATTTTCATACCCTTATCTCATATGATTCAAGTTTCTTGATGAATGTACTATGTACTGTACTGTATTATTATTTCTTATTAGTACAGATAGGTCATTCATATTAAAACTAAAGTTACGAGTTATTTTGTAACGTAGTCACAAAACCTAACAAGAGATGTTTTCTTGGTAGGAACCCCACCTCCTACTGTCATATGAAGATTTGGACTTTATCCTGAACAAAGCAGTAATTCCTGATGGGGATTTATCAGATGTTGATATTGATGACGATGATCCTAAAACAGTAGAACAGAATATTGTTCGCAGGGGCGTTACAACTGATGAACCACCAAATACAGTAGATATGACTGCACTGACTCATAGGCCCAGTCTTCCTGCAGTAGATAATTCTGCTGTAATAGACATTTCTGGTACCAACGGTTCACTAACACAACTGCAGCAAACATCCAGAGACACAGCATTAACATCAACTGACAAAATTAAAGTTTATCCAAAGTGGAGAAAAGTCTATTTTGATTCTCCTTGCACTTTCATTATTGAAATTTCAGACTATGATTGCGAATTCACTCACAACTGCAGAAATGTCACAAATTCAGAAAAGAGGTGAACCGAGCTCAGAGTTGCACCCTACTTTGAAAAGAAGGCGAAAAGTAGCCATGCCATTTTCTGATGTGAGGTTTGATGGTTTGTGCCACTGGCCAGTTTATATTCCAAAAAACAGAAGTGTAGGAACTGTAAAGTGGGTTTCACCAGAGTGATGTGTAAGAAGTGCAAGACTGGCTTATGCTTGGATGGGAATAATGACTGCTTCTTGCCATTTCACAATCATTAGTTAATATTCAGAAGAACTAGGCCCACATCATATTCAACTATAATTGCAATTTTTTTACTGTCTTACTATATTAAGTGATGTGTTTATTGTGTTGTAATCAACTGTAATTTTAATTTTAACCTTTTCACTGTTTTACTATATCAATTGATGTGTTTATTGTGATGTATACCAATTGTGCAATAAGAATATGACATTTTGTGAGTGCCTATTACTTTGACACCATGCCCCAAAGTTGCCATATGGCTATAATAATTACTTCAATAATTACAATGGGAATTTCTTTAAGAATGGTCATATTATCTTATTTGAAAGCCAAATAACACAGTAAGAACAGTGAAATATTTTTTTTGTAAAGAAAAATAATTCAGGATAGAAAGGGCTAGGGAGGCTAACGATGCAGCGATTCACTCAGTCCAAACCAGATTAATCCTGAGGGCAGAGGTAAAAATTGGTCTCTTAGGAAACATTCTATTCTGTCTCACGTGCTGTAGTTTCAAGGGCACTGTTAGTACAAGCCACGTTTGGTTGATTCCTGTAGCTCGTGAGGAGCTTTAGAAATACACTTTAGAAATACAACAATGAATATATCCCCCCAACATGGTAGGCGTCAGGAAAGGCAACCGGCTATTAAACCGTGCTTAATCCTAGTGTAGTACCGACCCCAGGTAATTGGAGAGAGATCAAGTAGTAGAAGAAGAGGAAGAATAATATTTTGATCATTGGAATGACACGCGTTTAAACATTTCTCGATTCGGAATAAGGAAAATTATATTAATATTTGCTTAGAGTTGTTGTGGTTCGATATTGCGTAATCGAATCGGTTCTTTTGAAAAGGCCATGTGTACGCACTCTCAAATTTTAGAGGAGAGGATAAAAACTGAACAGCCATAAAACGTGTTAGAGAAACTAATTGTTTCCTTCCTCATTTACCTAATCCTATTTCATATAAATTTTACAGTAAACTTTAATGAAGTTATTAAATTTAGTGGGGAAAAACATGTGAACCAAGCTTAAGTGTGTGCTTATCCAATTAAAGGAAGACACACAACACTAATTATAGTATACAAAATACGTCTAATGCTAGAAGATGTTTAAACATCATCAGCAATAAAAATATAATCACAAGGGGAACGATACCTACATCCTTCAGAAAGTGAGAGTCATACTGTAGTCTTGAAATATCTTGGCCTCTGTACTTGGCCGCAGATTACTGAAGAAGTCTCAGTTTACTACAGTTACGTATTGTTGAAGTTCTCAGTATTATTATTCCTTTGGTATTGATGAAAGTTCAACCCTTATCTGACAATGGTGAAGAAAGTTTCCACATGCAAAGTCATCCTTAGAAGACCGTCTACACTATTTAATGCAATCACGTACGAGGATTAGTTACACAGTATTTGAAAAAAAAAAACATTTTAAAATTTAGAAGTTATTTTTTTGCTTATGACTGAACTAAATCTGCATTCAAGTTGTCATAATTTAGCCACCAGTCCTTTTAGTTCTGAATATCTTCAGCTTTTTATGTTTATGATTTCACATTTTGACGAAGAACTCACTAAGTTGATGCGGCTGATATTATTTTCACATTAGATTTTAGCTCACTTTTATACAGATGTTCGCTGACATCTTTCCTCCTGTTTTGAATTGTTATCTCACTGTCTCTTGAATCACTTGCTGTACCTGTATGTTGAATCTTTGAGCACTATAACACATCAGCCTTTGGAATACGTAATTGCATACTGGGGTAAATTTGACACAAGTTCTTGGAAAAAGACATGCAATGTGCATCCGGGAGTAGTGAGTTCGAATCCTCTGTCGGCAGCCCTGAAGACGGTTTTCCGTGGTTTCCCATCTTCACACCAGGCAAATTCTGGGGCTGTACCTTAATTCAGGCCATGGCCGCTTCCTTCCCACTCCTAGGCATTTCCTATCTCATCGTCGCCATAAGACCTATCCGCGTCGGTGCGACGTAAAGCAAATTCTAAAAAAAACCGATATGCAATGGTTGCGGAGATGAAATTGGCACCCCAGGACTACTGCATTTAGAGGCTTGGTAAAGTGGCTTTTTCTCAGGAAATGAGTAGCTCTGAGCAAAGAACGTATTTATATAATAGAACTATTTGGACATGCGCAGTTTTTTCACGATTTATGTACAGTAAGAGAGAGTAAGGAGTAGTTGAGTAGTTAATAAGGGAGAGCAGGAAATTCCCGTAAGAGGATGGGGTAGGACGGGCCTACCCCATATAAGTAAAATAGAGATATATGCTGAACGAGGAAGAGAGAGGCGGGGTACAGAAGGAGAGCGGTTTCAGCCTCACAAGGTCGGCCACAAATGGAATGGTGAGAAAGCTGGGATGTCATCTGGAAGGGGGTGTTGGAGGCTTCTTACTGGCCCCACGGATAGGGACGGTTGAGTCATCAATAGGAGAGCGGTCCTTTTCTCACCAGGGATGATGACATGACCGGACAGCAGTAATAGCATGTCGGTAGTTTCCGTTTCCGGAGTATCTGATGGACCTCATGAGGTCTCGTGTTTTTTTCCTTTTTCCTTTTTTGTAAGTTGTTTTCATTGTGAATATGTATTTGTGCTGAACGCCTGTTATATTCAATAACAATAAATACAAATATATAATGGAACGAACTTTGAAGAAATGAAAACATGGTCCTTTCCAAATAGATTCAATTCGCGTTATGGGGAGATCGGATATAAATGCAGAGTGGCCGGTCAAATGGCAACAAAAATGTAATGAGTGACGAAGAAATGTGTTTAAGTTATTTTTGAGTAATATGATTATCTTAAGCCTAATCAATTTTTTTAACTATCGAATACATACTTGTGTTCGTTTAGATAAAGCTAGGTTTCGACCAGAGAATGTCTCGACTAGTTTCGACTAGTGCAAGGTGAGTATGGTCTATGGTTGATGACAATGTTTGATTTTTTTTAATGATAATATCTGAAGCTTTCTCTTTTCAGTTTCGGCTCAGTTAATTTATAATTGTTAGGCTTTTCAGTGCCAAAACTAAACCCAAACCAAATACAATGGCACTACAGACGTTGAAGGGCCTTGGCCTACCAAGCGACCGCTGCTCAGCCGAAGGCCTGCAGATTACGAGGTGTCGTGTGGTTAGCACGGCCGTTATTTTTTGGCTTTCGAGACCAGAGCCGCTATCTCACCATCAGATAGCTCCTCAATTCTAATCACGTAAGCTGAGTGGACCTCGAACCAGCCCTCAGGTCCAGGTAAAAATCCCTGACCTGGCCGGGAATCGAACCCGGGGCCTCCGGGTAAGAGGCAGGCACTCTACCCCTACACCACGGGGCCGGCTGCCAAAACTAACTTTGATTAAATAACTGTATATTGCAATTTGCTTTACGTCGCATCGACACAGATAGGTCTTATGGCGACAATGGGATAGGAAAGGCCTAGGAGTAGAAAGGAAGTGACCGTAGCCTTAATTAAGTTACAGTCCCTGATGTGAAAATCGGAAACTACGGTAAACTGTCTTCAAGGCTGCCGACAGTGGGGGTGTACCCACTATCTCCCGGATGCAAACTCACAGCTGCGCGCCCCTAACCGTACGGCCAACTCGCCTCGTAATTTATAAATGACCTGAAAGAGAAAACATATGGTAACAGTATTACACCTGGAAAAGAATTTAATGTAATTCAATAACGTTGTTTCTTTTGCATGCGTAATAATATTACCACATTTTTTCTCTTTCAGGTAGTTCATAAATGCACTTACCTCAAAGTTAGTTTCAGTAGACTGAAGAGCCTAACAATGATAAATTGTTGATTTATCGCTGGTAAAAGCTCTTGCAATGTCTGCGGAAGGGGGTAAACTGCATAATCCATCACCAATTTACGAAAATTGGTCTATTGTCAGCAGGTGCAAATTGGTCCAGTACAAGATGATGGAAATCGTCAGTAGATTGAAGTTCGTCAATTGTAGAAGTTGCTTCTTGTGTACTGTTGATGATCGTTCATTGTCAGCTGATGGAAACTGGTAGAGTTTCCACTATTGGCAGTTAAAATTCCTAAGGAACATCAGTGCCCATATGACAGTTTGTAGGGTGGGGGAGCTGAGACCTGGGGGTAAATAGTATTTTTAATATATTGGAAGATACATGGCGAATTGTAATGTGTGGTAGAATAACCCACGGTGTTCCCTGCCTGTTGGGGGGAAGGGTACTACCGCTTCTACGTAATACTGACTTTTACATCATTTTCTTGAAAGGAAAACACCTGACTAGACTAGATTTTTGCCTTTCCCCGAGAGCTAGGGTGGGGGGGGGGGGGGGGGAGAGGCGGCCCCACCTTGTCCCCGGGTATGGGCGCCCTTGCTAAGGAATATAGTGATATATGGTTAAAATTGTAGGCTGTTTTGAACCTAGGCAGTTCATGGCTTCCACAGTTACAATGGTAGAAAATGGGTGGTTATCAGCTAGAGGAATTTAATATTATCGGGGAATTGAGTGAACTGTAGACCATTTTGAACATAGTTCACGGCTTCTGATTTTTTCATTGCCTTTAATAACTGAAAATGAAAATCCACAGCATGTTTCCAGTTTCAACCGGGTTAGGAATGGAATGAATCAAGCCCCCATCTAGCGGCGGGGATAAGAATTGTGCCGGCTGCCGAGGCCTGTCGCACTCCTCTGGGGCAATGAATAATGACTGACAGATGAAATGAAATAATATTGGAGAGTGTTGGTGGAATGAAAGGTGGTGGGAAAAACCGGACTACGCGGAGAAAATCTTGTCCTGCCTCCGCTTTGTCCAGTGACCGGGATTTGAACCACGGAACCCAGCTGTGAGAGGCCGCCTGAGCCACAGAGGCTCCCTATTTTATAACTATGCTAATTTATTATACTTCTGGATGTTGTTATCGCTTGGTTTACTTACTCTCTAATAATTCGTTGAACTATCGAATACATACTTGTTTTTTCGTTTAAATAAAGCTAGGTTTCGACCAGAGAATGTCTCGAAAGACTAAATTCCACACTATCAAATGAAATAATGTATTCGCATTCAGACATTTCGACTGTGAGAATCAGGAAGATAACTCGGCATGCAACACTGCACTTGCACCAAATCTGTCATTCCTGATATAACCACTACTAAACTCATTAAAGTTGAAGAATACATTCTCTGCTCGAGTAAATGGAATGCTATTACTTCCTCGGCAATAAGAAAAGCAGCAACCTCCCTAAACCCTGCCTTTGTGAAGTGACGTTGTCAGCATTAACAAACTTGGGAAGTACTGGGAAGAAACGGTAGACTGCTTCTTTTGTGACAGGGAGCTCTTGTCGACTATTAGCCGAAAGGGATAAGGATGTGTAAGGAATAAGGACAACAATCAAAGGAGTAGCTTTACTATCACAGGGGTTGTATAGTCGAGGTGGTATGAGCGTGCTCGGATCATTCGGCGGGAGGATATGGGTTCGATTCTTCGCGAGAAAGTCGAAACAATTAGAAATGAAATTTCTACTTCTAAAAAGGTGAATAGACCTAGGGTTTATTTATTTATTTATTTATTTATTTATTTATTTATTTATTTATTTATTTATTTATTTATTTATTTATTTATTTATTAGATACAGCCTATGGAGGGCCAAAGTCAGTAACAAATTAATTCCAGGGGCAAAGGATGCCAGGCATAGAGCTAACCTCTGTTCGGCAAAGAGCCATGCAGCCAGAAATAACATCATGGATAAAAACAGAAATTACCTTACCACATATAACATACCGTAACACAATGTCTAAAATCCGTACATGCAGCAGATGAAATATCTCAGTACCAAGAAAATATAACTCATTTTATTCACTTCACAGCACACCTTCGGCGATAAATGTCTCATTTAGATCTTCAGATCAGTCATATATAAAAATTGGGCAAGTGCTAGATAAATGTTATCAGATAAAAATATAAAATGGCGTATGGCTTTCAGTGCCGGGATGTGTCCGAGTACTTCGACTCGCCAGATGCAAGTCTTTTGATTTGACGATCGTAGGCGACCTGTGCGTCGTGATGTGGATGAAATGATGTAGAAGACGGCACATACACCCAGTCGCCGTGCCAGAGGAATTAGCCAATTATGGTTAAAATTCCTGACCCTGCCGTGAATCGAACCCGGGACCACTGTGATCAAAGGTCAGTACGCTAACCTTTTAGCCATGGAGCCGGACATCTTTCTCTTTTGGTTGTTTTTACATCATCTTAGTAAACATAATGTATTGGTAGGAAAAGGGACACACGTAAAGGCCAGTTTTTCATAGGCCTGTAACACACTTTGTGCCTGGCGATATTTACTGCAACAGAACATGATGTGGTTAAGGTCGACAGTTTCCCCTTTCCCTCTAATCCGGTAAAGATGATTTAGGTAACAGCCATGACCGAACGCCGAGGTTATGGACAGGGGAAGCCTTTACCTTCGACTCTTTCAACGGCCTCCGTGGCTTGTACGAAGATGACTTCGTTTTCTAATAGACTTTCAGGAACGAACCTCTAAAATTGATATAAAAAAAACTGTCACTACCTACGCATCTTGCTTACACTCCTGAACATTTTGACTAATGACACCTTCTTCGATTCGAATCTACTGGTCACTATGTCTTGACTTGTTTCACGTAGTTTATCATATTTTTAGAATAAGATACAGTTACTTATTTCACTCTATCTAGGCGAAGCTATCTTTCTATCAATTTTAACGAAAGCTAAGCATAAGTAAATCGAACGCTTAACTGTTCACTGTCTTTCGGTTGTAACCTTGATCTAGAACTCAAGTGATCATCAAACCTGGGACCTGGGACCTTCTGAACTGAAGGCCATTACGCTAGCAACAGTGCCAACGTGCCTGACATAAAACTGCAAGAATAGTTGCAAAATTATGAATGTTCACTAGATCCTAAAGAGCTGTCTTTAGACTGTTGCAAATAATATTTACTGGTCGTAGTGTGTGATGATTTGGCTAGCGGATGTTATCCTTGGAACACGCCTTTCCCACGTAAGCAAGCTGCTATATGTGGGAGGGTATTGGCAATGCGACAGAACGTTTGAGGCGTTACGTATACAATAAATTACACTCCTTGAATAAATATACCTAACTCACCTTCATACTGTGTTGGGAAAAGAGTTATATATTATTCTTGCTACGAATACGAGCATTAAATATGGATTTTACTTAAGCTTCAAACTAGGCTGCAAATCAATTTTATTGAACCGTTGCATAGCATTAAAAGTTTCAGACATATTATTACACTACCGTGATCATAATTCTTTGCTAGGAGGCGAAAATAAGGTGGTAGGTTACTCAATCACTGTGTAAAGGGCTAGCTAGGATGGTGTACATTAAGCTGTTCGCTGCGTCATCTAATAATTGTCGACACTAATTTTACAATATTGATTTGGTCACACCTTAACTGCCTAATTTACACACCATTAAGTTGGACATTGGCGTAATTCGTCGGTGTCATTTATTTGCTACTGGTATTACATCATTTGAAAAGGAGAAAGGTTCGCCTCTGTGGTGTAGTTGTTAGTGTGTTTAGCTGCCACCCCCGGAGGACCGTGTTCGATCCTCGGCTCTGCCGCGAAATTTGAAAAGTGGTACTAGAGCTGGAATGGACTCTATTCAGTCTATGTATATCAGCTGAGTAGAGGGGTTTTGATTCCCTCCTCACCCATTCTCGAAGTGGTTTTCTGTGGTTTCCCACTTCTCCTCCAGGCAAATGCGGACATGGTGCCTAACTTACGGCTACGGTGCCTCCTTCCCTCTTCCTTATTTATCCCTTCCGATCTGACCTTCACCCCACAAGGCCCTTATTCAGTATAGCAGGTTAGGCCATCTGGGTGAGGCACAGGTTCTCCTCCCAAGTTTTGGTCCCTGACCGAAATTCGCACGCTCCAGGACACTGTCCTTGAGGCGGTAGAGATGGGGTCCCTCGCTGAATTCGAGGGAAAATCAACCCTGGAGGGCAAACGGTTTAAGAAAGTCCTATTGTTGATTACCTCAGGTAAATGTATTAATATATCACTGTGTAACTGTACTGGTTTTCCTATACAAAGTTAAGGGGTCATAGTTAAGTCGATTACGTAGCTGCAAGATTTCCACCCAGATACCAAGGTTCGAATATCAGTGACCGAAACAGAAGAGCCACATGAACCTCAACTTACAAATTTATCTACCATTTAATAATGTATTTTTTGAGGGGGGGGGGGGGATATAATTGAAAAAATATTCTCCTTCTTCTACTTCCCATTGCTGCTATTACTCCAGTTTATCAGGATCAGCACTTTGTTTGTTTGTTTGTTTGACGTCCTATGTCCTTCCTGATGCCTGTCCTATTTTGAGGGATGTGTTCTGTATACTGTATTTCTCTGGTGGTTGGTAATGTGGTGTATTGTGTTGTGCTGGATGTATTTTAGATGAAGTCAAAAGAAGACAAACGCAAATACCCAGTCTCTCAGCCAGAGGAATTAACCTAGCGCAGTTAAAATTCGCCTGGGATCATACCCTGGGCCCTCTGAACTGAAGGCCACTATGCTGATATTGCAGCCTAGATGCCGGACTCCGAAGTTAATTACGCGATCCAAAATCAAGATCATGAAGGAGACTGAAGGTGATGTACTGTATTAGTAAATGTAGATTATTCCAAATCGTCCGAAACTCCAAGTTCTCACAGACGTTTCGTCCAAACGTACGGCAGATATCTTCAGTAACAGTGGTCATGGTTGAACTTTCCTCTGTACAGCCAATGTAACAACAGTTTCTAGCTGGAGGTCAAAAACCTATTCCTTCCTGAACCGTTGAGTAATGAATGAAAGAATCTGAGAAAATACACAGTCACTAAAACGATGTCCGAATCCGTTATGCTTAAAGCCAGTAACTTGGCCTTTGGATATGATCGTGATTGTTCCGGACGGGTGGTGGGGTTTTAGTCGTAATGGCTCGGAGACATGACGTTAGTGCTGTCCCCAACTGTGCTCCGACTTACACACCTCATGTAACGCTATTCTCCACCACAACAAGCAACTTCCCACATATGGCAGCGGCTGCCCACGTAGTAGACACGTAGCCTTATAAGGGATATATCCGGCTGGGGACAACATTAATGTACTGATATTTCTTTATTTTGACATACACTCGTTTGGAAATAAAAAAAATATATATTTACACTTGCTACCGTCAGTGATGGCAGTGAATAATGCTTTAAGGAGAAATACAACTAGACAACAATCCCCTCTCAACACTAATATTTGGAAGTCAAAGAGAAAGATGTTCGACATTTCAAAGTTAAAATATTGGCAAAAGAAAGAGAAAGGCTTTCTAACTTCCTGTGCCAAGGTTGGTGAATTTGATCTAGGCTCAGTAAAGCTTTTGCGTCCCACTGATTACGTATATTTACGGTTTTCAGCAACGCCGAGATGCTGAAATTTTGTCCTGCGTACTTTTTAATCTCTTGACATGAATATAATGTAGTTGAGCACCTTCAAATTATTATCCAGTTGCGAGATATGACATTAAACTCTTGAGCCTAGACCCATACTTATACAGTGTTCAGAATGCACTACGTCTACAGGTATGCGCTACATCAAGTTTCTTACTTGATTGTTTTGTTCCTCATTCTCATCATTTATTTCAATAATACGGAAGTAACAGTGGTATTAGTGATAATAGCAGCACCTTTTCTTCTGCGGCCAGTCCGCGTGATGTAGGGATGTCTCTCATACCGTAATGTCGGATATTCTACGAATTATCAGTTTAGTTGCCACGACTAATGACTAACAAACACCATGTGGCGAGGAAAGCAACTGCAAAGAAGTGGGTGTGAAGCAAAGTGGTATAGACACTGGGTTCTTATCCAGGTGGCTGTGGTTCAAATCTCGACCAATGTAAGTGATAATTTTCATGAAAGTTCACCTCCCTCTGGGTCGAATTATATCTATAAAATAGAGGTCCAGTCGATATGATCTTGTAAATTGCAAGCTTACTTTTTGTTTCTAAGCAACGGGAAACTACACCATTCCTCATTTCCCTGGGACGTTCCGGCAGTGACGTTAAGGCAGGGCCTCTCAGGGTGCATGCGCGTGGTGCATGCACTGTGCACGGTGCAAAAGACGACTTCGCTTGGTTGACCAGAGTGCAGACCCCCCACTCCTCTCTCCCTACACTTGTCTCCCCGTTCGGCCTGTCTCCGCGTTCCTCACCTTCACTGCTGTTTCTCCCCCACTGCGAAATGTTTACGTGTGGTGAGCGGAGGCGCACAGTTTTATGGGGCAAGGTTACCAGTGTTATTAAAAAAATTAAAAAAGTGAATTAGAAATACACATACATGTTTGAGAGGAATGTAAACATAATTTTTAAGAAATGCAGAACCCGTAACCAAAATGAAAATGCTACAGTACTGGAACAAACCTCATTTGTGGATATAGAATGCTCTTCTTCAAGCTGTTTCAACTTCCTTAATTCTTTCTCTCTGACGTCTCCTATGATTTCACAATAATTTTTCGAATGTAGTCTGTTGTAGTGTCTTTCAATAGACGATTTTCTTACGCACGTAATTATCGTCCCACAGATTAAGCATTTGGCGTTATCGTCACGACAAACAAACAAAAAAACATACGGAAGTTCCCAGTTCGATTGAAATGGACTTTCGGAAGTCTTTGCTTTCTTCGAAACAGGTTGCTCCATTATTATGTTGTTGTCGTGCGCTTATCTATTTCACTGATAAACACGTCGTCTACCACCAAACGCTTCGTCGCTCTCAGCACACTACACCATCCGAGTCAAGCCGAGTTGAGGCGAAGCGTACCGATGCACAGTGCACAGAGCCTATGCACCGTGCTCTGCACGCGTGAGAGTTTGGGCGTTTGAGAGGCCCTGCGTTAAGGCTATACCGCGTATGGCAGCTGATGGTGGATTTCTCGGGTATTCAATCAATCTTAGGGCTGAGAAGTAAGCGTACGTACGCACCTACATTAGCTAACAAAACGTCAGACGATTTAGGTTGGCAATTCAACGTCCAACAGTAGCTCAAACGGTAGAGCGCTGGCCTTCGGCTCCAAGATGGCAGGTTCGATCCTGGCTACTCAAATATGCTATCCTCGTGTCGGTAAATTTACTGGCACGTAAAAAATCTCCTGCCGGACAACATTCTGGCACCTCGGTGTCTCCGAAAACCGTTGAAAGTAATTACTGAGAAGTAAAACAATAGCATAATCATAAACCTCATATCACCTGATGCAGGTTTGCAAAACAAAGCAAAGTCATCTCCGTACAGGCCATGAAGGCCCTTGGAGGAGTGGAAGGGATAGGCTTCCCCTATCCGTAACCTCGGCATTTGATAGGGTAGAGTGGTTAGCTCTACGCCCGGCCGCCTTTGCCGCCAAGAATTAACGTGGTACTTATTTTTGCTGTAGGCTGAGTGAACCTCAGGGAAGAGGAAATCTCGTTTCTTAAATTTTACGACTTCCTGACGGGGAATCGAACCCACGTCCTACCGGGCGAACTGAGCACGCCTTTAACGCCTCGGCCAGGCAGCCCCTTTATGCAGGTTTTCAGCAACAAAACTGACAAGTTGCCTACCTCCCATCGGCAAATGAGTGAATGGCTACACTCACCCCTTTATCTAAAATGTCCAGTCTATAATAACATCACACTGAGCAATATTTTCTCCAATTATGGCTAATTTCATCAATGGATGCTGTTACTGACCAACTTTTTCAGTTTTCACTGAGTGTTCATTGTTATATATTTATTCCCCCGGATTTATTACAAAGCAGTCATAGACTGAATCAGTAAGGACTGGATGAAGTCAGGTATTACGTGGGCTTTAAGTATTATTATTATTATTATTATTATTATTATTATGATTATTATTATTATTATTATTATTATTATTATTATTATTATTATTATTATTGTCAGTCCGCCTCTGTGGTGTAGTGGTTAGCCTGATTAGCTGCCACCCCCGGGGGCCCTTCGATTCCCGGTTCTGCCACGAGATTTGAAACTGGTACGAGGGCTGGAACGGTTCCACTCAGCCTTGGGAGGTCAACTGAGTAGAGGCGGGTTAAATTCGCACCTCAGCGATCCTCGAAGTGGTTTCCCGTGGTTTCCCACTTCTCCTCCAGGCAAATGAAGATATGGTACCTCACTTAAGGCTACGACCGCTTCCTTCCCTCTTCCTTGTCTATCCCTTCCAATGTTCCCACCCCCCCCCCCCCAACAATACCGCTGTTCAGCATAGCAGGTAGAGGCAGCCTGGTTGAGATACTGGTCCTCCTCCCCCGTTGTATCCCCCGACCCCAAGTCTCAGGCTCCTTGAAGCGGTAGAGGGCAAACGGATTAAGAAAGAAGGAAAATTATTATTATTATTATTATTATTATTATTATTATTATTATTATTATTATTAAATCCGTTTACCATCCAGGGTTGATTTTTTCCTCTGACTCAGCGAGGGATCCCACCTCTACCGCAAGATACCTCATGGACTGTGTCCTGGAGCGTAAGACATTTGGGCGGGGGATACAATGGGGATAAGGACCAGTACCTCGCCCAGGTGACGTCTCCTGCTATGCTGAACAGGGCCTTGTTGCCACGAACAAGCGAAGGAAGATCCCGAACATCCCACTTTACCCTCAAGATTTCTTACCTCACACATCTATCAGTTATCACACAAACGATAGAACCCAACATGAACAATTTTAGTTTACCAAGGGATGTCAAATCTCCCTCATAGAATAATATCCTCCAAGTGCCCGTGGCTTTTCCAGTAGAAATCCCGTCGAAGGTTTTTTATTTCAGTCATTCGTTCAAGGCTCAAGCACGGCCGCTTCGCAAGTTATTTTTCCCGAATTAATGTTGTAGATAGTCCTTACTTAGGTTTTGGTGGGACGTGAGTATTATATTTGAATCATGTCCTTTTCAGCTAGTCAAATTATAAGCGTAAACATATTTTCTTTTAGCCTATAAATAGAAAGAATAGAACAATTCCCCACAAGTGTCAATATTATTTTAGTATCCTATTGCAAGAAAGAGTATACGATTATAAATTGTATATTAGCGGAGATTTTAACAAACTAAATCCCTAACACACCGGACCCATGGATTAGGGGTAACGTTCCTGTCTCCCACTCGGTGGTTACGGGTTCGATTCTAGATCAGGTCCGGGACTTCTACCTGGATATTAGGGCTGGTTCGAGGTCCACTAAGCCCACGTTATTTCAATTGAGGGACTATCCAACGACGAGATAGGGGTCCCGGTCTACAAAGCTAAAAATATTGATGGGACTTACTGGGGTAGAGCGGCTTGCTCTACGCTCGGTTGCCTTTGCCCCAGGAATTAATCTGAGTAAGTCTCAGGGCATGTGCATATGTGGAAGTGGAGATCTCGTTTCTTAAATTTTTCGACTTCCCGACGGGGAATCGAACCCACAACCCCCCGGTGAACCGAGCATATTTTTACGCCTCGACCAGGCAGTCCCTGATAAATTTATATAGTAGAAGCAAGGCACATTGAAATATGAAAAACGAAATATTAGGTACAAACCCCAATCCAGATTAGAAATCCACTGGATAGCTTCGTTGGGTGTGAGACTGAGATCTGTCCAAGGATAAATACTGTAAAAGTAGAAATACATAAATGCAAATTGATTGAATCGCTACAATTATATCAACTAATCATTGAGGGTATCAACAGGCCAAAATGAGAATTCTGTAAAACATTGGAAGCCTTTGGGTTGTAACTCTAACTAAGGATGCTGAGTGTGCCATGGACAAGATCATGTCAAAAGTGTTGAGATCCTTAGGAGGATGAATAAGGATAACAACGTTATAAGCACTGCGGAGTCAAATTCAGTACCTTGGCACATTATGAGAAATGAGAGCAGATATTAGCTACTGCACTCTCTTTCAAGGAAGAATATCAGGAATGAGAAGTGTTGCTAGGAGAAGAACTTTCTGGTTAAAGAATCTCATTGTGAACTGCAGAGCGACTCCGACTTACGCATGCAGAGGAAGCACTGCCAAGATGGTTGCTGACATTCGGAAGGGATAGGAACATATCTGATGGAACACTGAACTGCACTTTAGTCCGGCTCCATGGCTAAATGGTTAGCGTGCTGGCCTTTGGCCACAGAGGTCCCGGGTTCGATTCCCGGCAGGGTCGGGAAGTTTAACCTTAATTGGTTAATTTCGCTGGGTGTATGTGTCGTCTTCATCATCATTTCATCCTCATCACGACGCGCAGGTGGCCTACGGGTGTCAATTCAAAAGACCTGCACCTGGCGAGCCGAACTTGTCCTCGGACACTCCCGGCACTTAAAAGCCATACGCCATTTAATTTTATTGCACATTAGAAAACTCATGCAATGGATGACGTATAGTTCCAAACTTGAGAGAAAATCCCGGAATTCAAAGGACCAGCCGCTCTTAATCCCCCAATATATGAGTTAGCTACTTACGTAACGAATAACACCTGCAACTATCAAGTGATATTCTCAACTTCCAATAATGATAACATCTCCATCATAATCAAGTTCGGCGATATAACAATAGTCGGTATTTACAAACATCCTAGTATGAACTGACTGTACCTTACGTTCGACCAAGTATATTACAATTACATTTATTTTTAAATCATAGCCCCGTGTATTTATGCGCGTGTTTAGCTACCCTGCGTTGTTGCGGTGGGAAGACTGAAGCAGGGGATTCACAATTAAGTTCCTTGTGCATTACACCACTCCAGTATCCCTTTGAAAGCTCTCGCCTTCCGTTCTGTCCCGTCCTCTCTCCCCTATCCTCCTCCCGCCGTGGGAGCAACTGTGCGAGAGGTAATTCGGTCTCTGCGTGTGGAGTGGGAGGCGGCAGTGTTACAATATTAATTGACCATCTAGCCCCCAGTACAATTGTAGTACAGCCATAGCCGATTACCTCTGGAAAGTTCAAGGTCCACGAAATCAACTGAAGTGATGCGTGAAAAGAAAAAGAATGGAAGAAAAAAGAGTGGTGTCCTGTAGAACGGACGGGCGAAGGCAGCGTGGTGGAAATGTGGCCTTTCAAGTGTTTAATAACAACTGCCCGTTCGGGAGACGCAAAGTAGATGGTGTGATTGAGAAATGTGACTGTGAAGTCGAGTGTAGTGAAGTGAGGAAAAATGTCCGAGAAGGGAACGGGTTGGAGGGCCGAGGATCGATCTTGCACGTGTCGGCAAGAAGCCACGTGGCTTCCTTCCTCTTGGCCAGCCTGCCCTGGCTCGAAGCAAATTACGACTTCAGAAAGTAGTAACGTCCGCTTTTACGTGTTGTCCATCACACATGTTAGGCACAACATGGTAATTATAAAATCTTAATTCGCACATTAACCAGGAATATTGCTACGTACTTCAGTGAGTTATGTGAGTGATTATACGCACGTTATTGAGGATTTCCTCCGGTAAGCAGAGGACTGACACCTAATAAGCAAGACAGGGCCTGTATTTAATCATCGTCGCGTGCACAGTATTCAGACTCTCCCTGATCGTAGTAGTCGTGAGGTAATTCTTCTTCATTGTTGGTAGAGTAACGTCGCAGTAACAAGTAGGCTTAAGGTTTTCAGCGACAGAGAACGGAAGTGCCAAGAATGGGAAGGTAATGGCAATGGCCTTTATTAAGGCACAGTCCCAGAATTCGACTCGTGTAAAAATGCGACAGCTTTCAGCGAATTAATTTCAGCGGAACACTATTAGGCTGCCGGTGTCTCCGGATCCCAAGACCGTGGATTCAAACCTAACAGTCTGATTTTTGAAGGATGGAGAAATTCCATTTAGCATTTTAAGTTCTAATATGGCGGCATTTAAATTACCTCTGGTGGCACTTTTAGTGTTTACGCGACACTTCGGCTCCTTGACTGAAGGATCAGTATAGTGGTTCAGGGGGTTTCAGGTTCGTTTCCCGACGGGGCTGACGACTTTAGCCAAGTCCGGTTGATTCCACTGGCTCTGGAACTGGAAGATAAGTTTGAAATTAATTTTTTTGTTAGCGTCTTAACCAGCTCTTTTTAAGTTACTTCTGAAAATTCCGAGTCAAAAATGAATGATAATGTGCGGCTATTCTGTTAGAATATGTTGTGTAGGCAAGGTAAACAGGCGCGAATTCAGTCGATCTTCAAGTACACATGATACGATAATCGAATATTTTCGCACCTCTGCACACATCCTTCTGGAAGGACGTCAGCCTTATCCTTATTTACACAGATCATACAGATCATACAGATTATACTTGTTCCGGGGATACACGTTCTCCGGCCAGTGAAACTGCACGCCTTCTATAAGGCCATCTATGCATACGAACTTGAACTGATGTTATGCAAGATACTTGGGTTTTCGACAGTTACATGTCTCTACCATCGGTCTCACTGCCCCTCTGGCGGGATCAACGATAAGGGAAGATTAATTTTTACCATTGGTTAACCTTAGATTTTGAAGATTTTTTGTTCGTGTATCAAACTTGTCTACACTTCTGCTGCTTTCTTCTTCAATAGCTATCAACCAATCAGAAAATTGTAAATATGTTCGCTAGCGAATTAAAATTGTGGGTGTGTATCGAAACCCAGCCTATCTGTAAAGAGTTCTGGAAAATTCCCCTCGAAATACTTTAAATGCTGGGCGCTTTAAGGCCGTATTGTCATCTTCATCGCTCAAGTTTAGTGAGTGCGGCGCGCTCTTTGGGGGAAGAGGCCGCAGTCGGTGTTCGGAAGGCCCAGCAAGTGAAGGCAATGGCAGAATTTTCTTAACACGTGATAGCTTGAGGAGAAAGTTTCAAACCTCTTTTATGTAAATTCCCAAACTTGGTGGTTTAAATGTAACATGACCGGCTAGTCTAAGGACTCTGTTTTATTCCCTACTGGGAAGTATGTAATGTAAGAGAATTAATGTTTGTTATTTGCTTTACGTCCCACTAACTACTTTTACGGTTTTTCGGAGACGCCGAGGTGCCGGAATTTTGTCCCGCAGGAGTTCTTTTACGTGCCAGTCAATCTACCGACACGAGGCTGACGTATTTGAGCACCCTTAAATTCCGCCGGACTGAGCCAGGATCGAACCTGCCAAGTTGGGGTCAGAAGGCCAGCGCCTCAACCTCTGAGCCACTCAGCCCGGCTAATGTAAGAGAACAAGGAGTGATTACCCTCTGTTGATTCCCATTCAAATTGTTATGGGGTGACTAATGTTTCTTATCCTCTAAAATTCTTAACAATATTTTGGTATTTAATGTTTCTCATTTAGTCACCCCGGCGTAGAATAGGCTTAGCCTCTGTATCTTTGGGCCATAAGTCCACTTAGACTTTTTAAAAGAAACTTCTAGAAGGAGTGCACGTGTTTCACCTCCTAGCCTTTTGTTCATGGCCAATCGTGTTCAACCTTTTTACATTAGGCCATTTACTATGGGCAGAAGATAAGCCCAAAGCAGAGTTGCGTGACTGTAAATACCTTATTTGAAGATCTTCATCGCTCAAGTTTAGTGAGTGCGGCGTGTTCTTTGGGGACAGGGGCCGTAGTCTGCGTTCGGAAGATCCAGCAACTCAAGGCAATGGCAGAATTTTCTTAATATGTGATAGCTTCGGCAGATAGCTTGAGGGGAATATTTCAAATCTCTTTCATTTATGTAAATTTCAAAACCTGGTGGTTTAAATGTAAGCCAGCCTTGTGCGCTGTAAGAAACTTATGACTCTGCGAGGCTGGACTATACTAACGTTTGGAACTCAAGACTCCTAGGCTATGCAAATTACTGGAGCAAATATGCTCTTATAAAATAGTGTACCTGTTCCGAACTATAATGCTCATCCACTTGTATAATATCATGTTGATAATTTTCTCAAGTTTTGTACCTGATGTTTTGGACTTTAAATAATTGTTGTTGGAGCTGAGGAGGTCATTATAAGTTGTTATTGTTCATTGAGATCTTGTATTTGTCAATTTTAAATTCAAAAAGAAGAAAAAGAAAAAATTAAAATTTCAAATGTCGTAGTGTTAGCTTATTCTCTAGTTAATTCCTTGTTCGTCCATTCACACCGGCAGCTTCTTGCTTCTCTGTAATCTACGTATTACCTTAACAACAACCGTCCAAACACGCTTTATTGAATTCTTCTCTCCACATACCGTTGACGTCAGAAAGTTATCGTCGCACTGTAACACTAGACGAAATTAGATCCGTTTCCGAAATACGGGATCCGAGATGATGTGAGATGAAATTCTATGGCATGTTTTTACGGTCGGATTCCCTAAGTGACGCCAACTTCACTTGAGGAGTTAATAATAATTAAATGAATGATGGTGAATGAAACTGAGTAAGGAGGTGAAATAAATCGGCTGTGCTATCTGAATACGGAATATCCCGGCATTTGCCTGGAAGTGAAAACCATTCTCAGGACGGTGTTGTTGACAGTTGTTTACATTTTGCAATATTGCACTGAAGAGAGTCCCAGTTTTCCTATCTGGTACATCGAAACTCTCTCTCTCTCTCTCTCTTTCTTTATCTACCTTTCCTGGCCTTTTCGCAATGATCTGCGGTCGGTCACCTCGATGTTAGGCCCCTTTAAACAACAAACATCAATATTCACTACGGAGTGTTTCTGTTGTGGTGTGCAGTGCAAAGATCACAAACATCCATCCCTCGACCTAGGAAAATGAAACAAATGCGGCCTAAAATTCCCAGCCTGACCAGTAATCAAACCCGTACCCCTCTGATCCGAAGGCCACTACGCTAACAATCTGAGGGAGTGAAAACAAACGGCAGAATTAGCACATGGTCTAAATGGCGTGATATTAGAATGTATTACATACTATATTACATATTACATATCTCAGACCGAGGGAATATCATTATGACATATTTTGACGTAGGCCTACTTCTACACTTGAATCAGTACTTTTTTTTATTTCATTATCCGTTTTACTTCCAGGGTTGGCTTTTCACCGGACTCAGCGAGGGATTCCACCTCTACCGCCTCAAGGGTAGAGTCCTGGAGCGTGAATCCTTGAGTCGGGGGTACAATTGAGGAGGAGGACCTGCACCTTGCCCAGCCGGTCTCACCTGCTTTGCTGAACAGGTACCTTGTGGGGAAATGCGAAGATTGGAAGGGATGGACGAAGAAGAGGGATGGAAACGGCTGTGGCTTTAAGTTAGGTACCATCCTAGCATTTTCCTGGAGGAGAAATAGGAAACCACTTCGAGGATGAATGAGGTGGTAATGAAACTCTGTCTACTCAGTTGACCTCCCGAGGCTGAGTGGACCCCGTTTTATTCCTCGTACAACTTTTTTCATTTCATGCTAGAGCCGGAAATCGAACCCGGGCCTCCAGGGATGGCAGCCAATCACACTATCCACTACACTACAGAGGCGGACTAGCCAGTACATTCTACATTTTTTTAAAGAGTACTCTACTAGTAATAATGTTATACCAGTAATCTTTCTCCTTTTATCTGAAGTACGTCCAGTAATTCTGTAATGTTAACTGTATACATACTTGGCAATATGATTCTTGCGCATAGTGAAGTGCTCAGCCAACCGACCAATCAATAAACACCATAAAGTAGGTAGGCCTGCATGACCATGACTCTGCATATCGTACTGATTTTACAAGTATTAAAACATTAAAATTGTGTTGAAAGCCTGTAATCTAATATCTTGGGGTTTGGAATAATATGCTCCGAGTATGACACGAAAATTAGAATTTACAAGACTGTAAAGTTATGTCAGCAGGGAAGAAACCCAAGAGAACTGAGTGTCAAGTAGGAAATACGAATACAATTTACTTTACCTTGCGCCGACACGGATCGGTCTTATGGCGACGATGGGATAGGAAAGGCCTAGGAGTGCGAAGGAAGCGGCCGTGGCCTTAATTAAGGTACAGCCCCAGCATTTCACTGATGTGAAAATGGGAAACCACGGAAAACCATCTTCAGGGCTGCCGACAGTGGGGATCGAACCCACTATCTCCCGAATGCAAGCTCACAGCTGCGTGCCCCTAAACGCACCGCCACCTCGCCACCCTGTCCTACCTCTCGATTACTCCGGCAGATGATGCAATACGAAAATACTTCATTCTTTTCATGAAATAATAATAATTTCGTGTGGCTATTTCTAGCCGAGTGCAGCCCTTGTAAGGCAGACCCTCCGATGAGGGTGGGCGGCATCTGCCATGTGTAGGTAACTGCGTGTTATTGTGGTGGAGGATAGTGTTATGTGTGGTGTGTGAGTTGCAGGAATGTTGGGGACAGCACAAACACCCAGTCCCCGAGCCATTGGAATTAACCAATGAAGGTTAAAATCCCCGACCCGGCCGGGAATCGAACCCGGGACCCTCTGAACCGAAGGCCAGTACGCTGACCATTCAGCCAACGAGTCGGACTTTTCATGAAATGAATGTTTTTTATTTTTTTACGTTTGGTTTCACGTCGCACCAACACAGATATGTATTATGGCAATGCTGGGATATGAAGGGGATAGGAGTGGGAAGGAAGCGACCGTGTCCTTAATTTAAGGTACCTCCTGGTGTGAAAATGGGAAACCACGGGAAATCATCTTCAGGGCTGCCGGCAGTGGGGTTCGTAACCAATGTGTCCCGAATGCAAGCTCACAGCTTCTCGGGCAACTCGCCCGGTATTGACATGTTTGGAGAACTACTGAGAATATAGCTATTATTAACATCGCCGACGATGCCTTGTTCTGTTACCCTTAACATCGCATTTCTACTCAGTTGAACTCGGGACGCTGAGTGAACCTCGTTCCTTCTCTCCGTTCACAATTAAAATCCTTGGACGAAATGTGACTCGAGCCTGTGTTCTCCTGATAACAGGTAGAGACGCTTCCCTTGCACCACGAAGCACACTTTATTTATTTATTTATTTATTTATTTATTTATTTATTTATTTATTTGTTTATTTATTTATTTATTTGTTTATTTATTTATTTATTTATTTATTTGTTTATTTCAAGTGGGTAAGTTAGGATGTCCGACCTTCCCTTACACTTAACATTAAGTACTCTAGATAACTATTAAGTACGAGTAATAATATATGTTATGTCCTTTCAATTCTTATAAAGGTTTAAAAAAAAGTCAGAGTATACAGAATTTTACTTTCAAAATAAGTTGTTCAACTGATCAATAAATCTACTGATACGCGATTTTCACATTTAAGCATTCTTTAATGCCAAGTAATTACACCAAGAGTTGATCCGACCGAGCTCGATAGCTGCAGTCGCTTAAGTGCGTCCAGTATCCAGTATTCGGGAGATAACAGTTTCTAACCCTACTGGTCAGCAGCACTGAAGATGATTTTCCGTAGTTCCCCACTTTCACACCAGGAAAATGCTGGGGCTGTAACTTTATTAAGGTCACGACCGCTTCCTTCCCACTCCACCGTCGCTATAAGACCTATATGTGTCGGTACGACGTAAAGCAACTTGTAAAAAAAGTGTTATCCCGGTGCCTTCAATATAACAGGCGAGCTCTTAAAAAACTTTTAACGGGTAGGCCTAGTTCATTTCCCAAACTTTGAGATTTAATTGGTACTCCTGTTTTCAGTTAAATATTTTCACTTTAAATTTGAAATACAAACTGGAAAACTTGGCAGCATCCACATCAAGTAGCCCTATCAACTTTAATAAACTTGGGGGGGGGGGGGGGGGAAGTCAGGATGAAGGAGAATTTGAACCACGAAATCTGAGGACAACTTTACTTAGCCATAATTCCGAATATTGTCACTTGTTGGCCGTAACATCTCTATTTCCACCTGCTTCAGTAAAATTTTAAATGCAAAAATGTTAAATTCCTCATTGGAGATGTTCCTAACTACTGTTACCAATCCCATCGCTGTAAAATTATACATCGAATTACTTACTGCCAAACGCAGTAACTGTTAGCAAGACATCTTTCATACTTGTAATCCACAAAATTTGTTTTCGATTCCCTGCCTGTTTGAGGATTTTAGCTCTGTTTCGTTAATTCCTCCACATCGGGGCCTAGTGTTTGTGTTCAACTTAACACTCATCTTCATACGCCCACAACACATCACACTACCAACCACTACAAAAGCACGCAATAGAGAATACAACCTTCCTCATTGGGCTGGCATCAAGAAGGGCATCCAGCTGTAATGCTAGGCTTAATTCACATTAGCACCGGCACTTAGCAATAGAGAAAAAATCAGAAAAGTAGGAAACATTGTAAATACTCGTGATAAGGTGGATACCGTCACCGGCCCTATAAAGGGAAGTCATACAAAGCTCCGACCAGGTCGGTAAAAAACGAAGCCCGAATTAGTTTTTACTTGAACCGATTCCTTAGATGAAAAGTCAATGTCGAGGGTGATTCATCTGGCTTAGGGACAGGGTATTTTGTGTCTGTCTCAATACCTAAATTTTCATCATACATACACAAAACACCAAATCACCTCAGAGAAACAGAATATAATACTCCTCTCCATATTCGTTTGGTCCAGGATGGGCACCCAGCCGTAAAAGAAGACTTTGTTCTTACGTGCGACACAGTTCTCACCTCACCCGCTATCCCACCAGTGTATGGAAAAAATTGACACGAAAAGAACGGAGAAGCAAAGAACCTTTTTCTTGGTAACGATCGGACTGTGAATAATAGGTGCAATATCACTTAGATTGTGTATGTCATCCGAAGGTTCATCGAGCCTCGCTATTATTACAAATATCTTAATCTCTTTCATTGTGAATCCCGTACTTATGCCTCCAAATAACCACGAATCCTATACAGAACATATCTCATCCAGCACAGTATATCATGAAGAAATACACGGAAGTGAAAATAATAATAATAATAATAATAATAATAATAATAATAATAATAATAATAATAATAATAATAATAATAATAATAATAATAATAATAAAATTCTTCCGGGGTATTATGCCGTGGTCCACTCCTCTCGCTTCTCCCAGACGTTTCGACTACTGCTGACGTAGTCATCTTCTGTGGCGTCGTGTAGATACGCTCTCCTGTATCCCGCTGGCGCCTGGGAGAAGCGAGAGGAGTGGACCACGGCATAATAGCCCGGAAGATTTTTAGACATCGGCCGTGAAAGCCTTCATACTTTAATAATAATAATAATAATAATAATAATAATAATAATAATAATAATAATAATAATAATTGTACCGGGCGGTACACCTCTACTCTGTTTATTTAAAAGTTGCGCCAGTTGAAACTCCTCTTCTGGAGGAAGGTTGAACTTTATCTATTCTATTAATTCTCTACTTTCTCAGAAGATGTCACCACGTGGAAAATTTTGAGTTTTTGAACTGTGTCACTTTTGATGTGTTTTTGTTTCGCTTGAAGTAAGAAGTGTGAACTTTCTCTTCTAGAGGACACTACTGAAGAATTACAATAGTGCAACCTAGTGCGAAATCAAAGAACTATTTTGTTGGAGAAATTTTTACTTCAAAAGTTTGTTTCTTGTTAAATTTCTTTCTGTTATTGTTTAAGTTGGCTGTATACCCCTCTTTTTCCCCTTAGTTTGGATCTAGCCAATCCCGAATTTCTTTAATTAATTTTCCACCAATAATGTGTTTCTTTTTCCTCTATGTAGGGGTTTCTTTTCCCGAACCAATAAAGATTTTGTGGGAGGGTGTTTTATTTCCCCTAACGCCTAGAATCTTCCGCGAGAGGATATAAACTGCTGATTTTGGGGTCTCCGGGCCACTTCTGTGCCATCTTTCAGTGTATTAAGTACATTGCAGGAGGCGGGAAGCGCCTCTTTCCTCGGCAGCGATCTACTACCAGGTAATGGCCTATTAATATCTTCTTTTCTTGCTAGGTCGGCAGTTTAACTCTCGCGGCGGGTTCGAAGCGTTTTCCATCATGTAACCTTTTCCTAAAATGTAACTACTCTTTTCTTCTTTTCTTGTAAAGTTACATATTGGGATAGAGAGTGCTAACCCTCTCGAGCTCCCACTCACATTTGTTTTGAGGTGAACTTATTTTCTCAAACTTTTCTTCGTTTATGTAATGTAAAGTGTTCTTCTCTAAGTCACCTCTGTAGTATGGGATTAGCCCTTGCGTTAGTGGCCCAGAGCCAGATTAGGTTTTAAAAGCAAAGTGTATTAGGAGTGCAAGTTCGCCTCCTCTCAAGTTGTATTTTAGAGGTCATGTATTAATCTTTTCTCACCTAATAGACCTCAGTAGGTTGGGTATTTTACCCCTGTGTATATGTCCTTGGAGGACGACTTGAAAGTTGAGTTTGGTGTGGCCTGGGAGAGGCTTAACTTTAAGAGCGAGTGGCTCTTTTCTAAAACTGAGAGTTGTATGCCTCGAGGAGGCTTTGCTGTGTAATTTGGAGCAAGGGCTCCAGGGTTTGAGTGGGGTCTTCTGCCCCTTTTGTTGAAATTGGTATATCGTAAAGTTGAGCTAGTTGCTCAAGAATTGTGTTTTCAGGGCTCGAAGCCCAAATTCTTTAATCCCTGTAATTGTACATTTCAAGTTGTATTTCGGCTACTAAGTACCTGTTCTATTTGTTGTTACCTAATTTTGAAAAGAAAATATAACCTTGTTAAATTTTAAAATTTAATTTCTCTTTAGTAGCTTGAGACCTATTCACCACCCAGCACCTTCTTTCATGCTTAACTACCACAAAAACTCGGTAACAAGTGGTAGCAGAGCGTGGTTGAATGGGTCTCAATTTAGCCCCTTTTGACGGCTAAACATTGCTTTGGTTCGAACTCTAACAATTTTCTCTGTTGCTGGAATTTTTTGAGTTTTTCAAAATTGTTCTGTCATCATGCCCGGCCCTCGCGATGTTCTCCTCCTTAACTACTTGCGCAAAGAGGAGTTGATATATGAGTTAACTATCAGAAACGTTCAATCTGGAGGCACGGTTGCAATAGACACTAACAAGCTTAGAGAGTCCCTTGATTTGCCCATTTCCATCCCCAATTTGGGAGAGAAAGAAATTGACGACTCTCTTTCCACGATTGTCGAGAATATTACTGGGCTTGCATCGGTAGTCAGCTTTTTTGATGAAAACGATCCATCTCCTAATCAAATTAAGCGTGTGCAAGGCAGGCTGTATCACTTTGCAAATAGAGTTAATGATCTATTGTCTCTAAAGGTGAATGACGTTCAGAGGAAGCAAGCTAATACGCTCCTTGAAACTATTTCTGAATTGTCTAATAAGGTCACTCTATTGCTAACCGGCGAAGCTCCTCCCAAAACTGATCAACCCGCCACGGTGAATGTAGGTAACGAGGAAGAGCCTCCTCAGGGAGAAGTCAATAGGATAACCGTTGCTGCTCAAACTATCTCTGCCCCATCGAACAACGAATCTGAACGCCGTGCGTCATTGAGTAACATCCGCTCTGAATTAACTTCCTTGCCCTTGAAACCTTTAACGACTATGACACCTGGGTTCAGCAGCTTGCCTCATCCATTGGCAATGTTGCTTAGAGGTATCTCTAAGTTTTCCGTCAACACCACCAGTGACGTAATTTCATTTTTAAGATTTCTAGTGGAATTTCAGGATCATGCCCTTGTGTTTTCTCTTTCCCCATGTCAAATTTTGCAAATTATCTATCCTTATGCTATTGGTGTTCTATCTGACAAAATAGTTAGAGCCATTGCCGAGCAATCTTCTATTGAGGATTTCCACGCCCATTTGCTAGCTAACTTCATCCCGGCTAGGGCCAGGTCCTCCCTTATTCAGAAATACTATTATCGGGTACAGCGCTTGGATGAAAACCTGGCAGACTTCATCCAAGATATTAAGTTTTATACTAGGGTGTTTGCTCTCCACTTCCCTGAGGATCAGATCGTGCAAGCTATTGTTGAAGGGATTTCACCACCCTACAGGTCATATTTGTGTTTCGCGGCGTGCCCGCAAACCTTCTCTGAACTGGAAGCATTAGCCGTCTCTGCGGAAGGAGTTAGGTATGCCGATTCCTTGCGTGTGGCGAAAGAACCCCCGCCTTCCTTTAGTAACACTCGGCCTCCACCTCGCCGACCAGTCAATCCCCGTAAATGTTATGCTTGTGGGTCGCCTGACCATCTGCGGAATAAGTGTCCTCTGATCAAGTCAAGTGGGACAAGGAATGGAGTAGGGTCATCACAAGGCTGTTTTAAGTGTGGGGCCTTCTCACATATCGCCAAGAATTGCCCAAACTCAAATAGCACCCCCTCCTGCTCAACTTCTGGTGCAAATTCCAGCTATTCCAATAATAAAAAGTGACTAGTGGCGTCGGCTGAGCCGACTAATCCATCTTCCCGAGACTTAGCCCCTAGTAAACAGGTTGTAAATGCAGAGAACGACCAGCCTTCAAATTCATCTTTTGAATGCCCTAAAGAGTGTCTTAGGATTGCGGCGGATACCCCCGCACCTGTTCCTTTTCTTAAGATTGAGTTAAATAACGAGCCTATAACAGCTCTCTTAGATTCAGGCAGTGTTTGTTCCATTATTTCGGCTGATTGGTATTCTAAATTGAAATCTGTTTGTAAACTCCCTGACTATGTCTCTTCTCCTGTTCAATATGTTTCGGCTAATTCATCTCCATTAGAAATTCTAGGTTCCATACATGTCAAAATTCGGGTTTTTAAGTTTACTTGGAAGATCAAATTGTTTGTGGCCAAGCGTTTGTCTTGCCCCATCATATTGGGAGCGGACTTCATTTCTCACACTGGTCTTGTGCTCGATCTCCAGTGTAGGTCGTGCATATTCAAATTTGCGTCCAATTGTAGAATTCCCTTGTTAAAGTGTAATTCTGTATCATGTTCATCTATTTCGCCTACCCAGGATGAGATGTTGTTAGACCTTAGACATCTACCTGAGGAGCAGGCTGATAGTATTCGGAAACTGTGTCAGTCGTTTCCCGAGGTGTTCTCTGATACTCTTGGTGTTACTGACCTTATTGAATACAAAATTGAGGTCACGGATTCAATTCCTGTCCGTTTTCCACCGTATAGGCTATCTCCACCTAAAATGAAGGCTCTGAAAGAAATCATCGATCAGATGTTGAAGGATGGTATTATTAGGCCCTCTAAGTCAGCGTATTCTTCGCCTATTTTTCTAGTCCCGAAACCCCAAGGAGGCTTCAGGCCTGTCATTGATTACAGGGCTCTCAATCGGAAGGTGGTGTTGCAATCTGTGCCCCTTCCCGACCTTCATTCTTGCTTTTCATGGTTTCGTAAGGCCAAGTTCTTCACCATCTTGGACTTGAATCAGGCCTATAATCAAATTCCCCTTGCCGAAGAGTCTAAACATCTTACAGCGTTTGCCACGGACTGGAATTTATATGAATACAACCGCGTGCATTTCGGGCTCCCCACCGGGGCAGCTGTGCTCACTAGGCTACTAGATAGGGTCTTTTCCGACATCAAATTTGAGTACTTATATCACTACTTGGATGATGTCGTCGTATTTTCCGAAACCTTTGAAGAACATCTAGATCATTTGCGAGAAGTTCTCAATCGCCTTCGTAAGGCTGGGTTAACTGTTAAGTTGTCCAAGGTTGCCTTTGCTAAGCCCTCTATGTCATTCCTAGGGCATATTGTGTCACCTGATGGTGTAGCAGTCGATCATTCTAGAACACAGGCCATCCGTGATTTTAAACCTCCTAAGGACATCAAAGGTATCGCTAGATTCATTGGTATGGTGAATTTCTTCAGGAAGTTTATTCCTAACTTCGCTAATAGAGCGGCGCCCTTAAACCTTCTTCGTAGGAAAGGCATCAAATTCGAGTGGGGACCTTCTCAACAAGCCGCTTTCGAAGATCTTAAATTAGCTCTCTGTAATGCCCCTGTACTTGCTATGCCTGATTTCTCGAAGAAATTCATCGTCCAAACGGACGCGTCGTCGTCAGCTGTAGCTGCAGTCCTTCTTCAAGAGACTGAACTAGGGAGGCGTCCCATCGCCTATGCATCTAGGACTCTATCGGTTCAAGAAGCCAAGTATTCCATCTATGAGCTCGAAGGGTTGGCAGTCTTATTCGCCTTAGAAAAGTTCCGTCTCTATCTGGAACATGTCAAATTCGACCTGGAGACAGATAATCAAGCCTTAAGCTGGGTCTTAGGTAGGCCGCGTCGTACTGGTCGTATAGCCCGTTGGGCCATCCGTATTTCTGCCTTCCAATTTGATGTACGACATATCAGAGGTACCGAAAATGTTGTTGCTGATGGACTCAGCCGTATGTTTCATAACGACGTCGAGACCCACGAACCGGTCGATAGTTCATCACCTTCCGAGTCCATACTATCTGGTGTTAATGCCATCTTAACAGGTGCTCCCATGCTTTTTAGGGATATTGAGAAATACCAACGTGAAGATCCGACGCTGGCTCCTATAATGGAAACCCTTTCTTCTGGGGAACATGTTGTCCCTTATGTTCTGAGGAATGGTGTTCTATGTTGCCCTTCGAGGCATGATAAGTTGATGAAAGTTGTTGTTCCAGCGGTTCTTGTACCTATGATCTTCAAATACTATCATGAGACCCCATTGGGGGGGCATCTTGGAATCTTTAAAACTCGTGAAAAGATTCGTGAAATGTTCATATGGAAAGGTATGGACGGTGAAATTCGAGAACTTGTAAAAGCTTGTAAATCTTGTTTGATCAGTAAACCCACCATGTCCACTAAAGTAGGCCTTTTGTCTTCTCATCAAGCGTCGCGCCCCATGGAACGCCTGTATATCGATTATGTGGGACCCTTCCCCCAGTCAAAGGGTAATGCCAACAAGTTCATCTTTGTGTGTGTAGATGGTTTTACAAGATTTTCCTGGTTATTTCCGACTAAGCTGGCTACCGCTCAGTCCACCATTACTTGCCTAAATTCTATTTTTGCTTCTTTTGGTCCGTGCCAATACATTGTATCTGATAATGCTAAAGCTTTTACATCAAATCTGTTTCGTAAATTCTGTTTTGACTTGTCCATCTCTCATGTAACTACATCTGCTTATTACCCTCAACCATCTCTGGCTGAACGGGTTAACCGCAATCTCAGGTCCGCACTTATTGCCTATCATCATGAAGATCATTCTAGGTGGGACACGTCCCTGCATTGGTTAGCTTTTGCTTTGAATTCGGCGGTTCATGAATCTCACAAATTTACTCCAGCTTCTTTGATGTTTAAGTTCGTTCCCAACACGCCGCTCTCTAACCTCTGGTCTCTGAATGACATTCTGCCCGAGACAATAGATCCGGACAACATTAAAGATCTTTGGAAGAAGGCTAAAGCTAATCTTAAAGTGTCTCATGAAAAGGTTAGGGAAAGGTATGATCGTGGACGGAGACCCACCACTTTGAAGGTAGGTGACCAGGTTATGGTCAAAAATTTTGTTCCCGCGGGCAAGCTTGCCCCCAGATTTCATGGGCCTTGTATCATTCTCGATTTTCTTACGCCGGTTACCTTATTGCTAAGTAATCCAGCCACCGAGAGGATATTTAGTGTTCACCTGTCCCAGGTGAAACCGGTGTAATTTCTGTGTTAACTTGCTCCATATTATTTTGAAAGGATATGAAGGTTATATTTTTTTTTTGAGTTTCACTTTTAAGGCATTCTGCCCCTTCTGTAATATTTTGGTTTTAGATGTAAGCCTTATGTAAAACCTGCCCCGACCCGTTAAACTGCCATCCTGTTCTTGCCACGGCCATTACCACGCTCCCGTCTCCTGCTCCACTCTACACAGTGGCTTAATGAATACCATGAATATCTGCACGCCGCTGGCCCCTCACTCTCTCTACAAGCCTGTACCCTCAAAGAAAATAATTGTCCAACACAATTCTGCCGCCTAGCTTTAATGTTTCAGCGCCCCCGCAGCCGCGCAGCGCCGTGCAGCGACTGGGGAGGGGGATGGGCCCCCTCCTCTCCAGCGAGGACGACATGTGCACGGCGAGCCGGAGCTCACCTCCCGGCCAAGGCTGATGTGCGGCGCACGACCTGCTACATGCCCGCAGCCTGTATCTGTTCACCGCGGGCGCGGCGTACTTCAACACCTCTGCTCCCCTCATAGTGCGGGCGAGCGGTATCTCAGGGTACTTGAGGGGTCCGAGCGGCCTCCGTTGGACGCAAGCTGCAACGGCCGGTCTGGCCATCCGACTCAATCTACATCAACTACATGGACAGTCACCATAAGCAATAATTACATTTGGGAATTTAACTACAATATTTGGTGGACATTGCAAAACTTTTCTTCACCTTTTAAGCATTAAAGGTTTATCTTCAGAAATTCAACTTCTACAAACATAAAAACTTTACTGCACCGGCAACAACAAAATTTTGAAATTGCAACCAACCAAATTACTAAAATCTTATAAATGCTTCCGCAATTAATCTTAATATCAACATCAAAACTTGGACCTTATTTTGGAAACAAAGCTTATGTTCTTCTGTGTTACCCCTTGGAGGAACTTTTGGGGGGGGAGGTCTGTACCGGGCGGTACACCTCTACTCTGTTTATTTAAAAGTTGCGCCAGTTGAAACTCCTCTTCTGGAGGAAGGTTGAACTTTATCTATTCTATTAATTCTCTACTTTCTCAGAAGATGTCACCACGTGGAAAATTTTGAGTTTTTGAACTGTGTCACTTTTGATGTGTTTTTGTTTCGCTTGAAGTAAGAAGTGTGAACTTTCTCTTCTAGAGGACACTACTGAAGAATTACAATAGTGCAACCTAGTGCGAAATCAAAGAACTATTTTGTTGGAGAAATTTTTATTTCAAAAGTTTGTTTCTTGTTAAATTTCTTTCTGTTATTGTTTAAGTTGGCTGTATACCCCTCTTTTTCCCCTTAGTTTGGATCTAGCCAATCCCGAATTTCTTTAATTAATTTTCCACCAATAATGTGTTTCTTTTTCCTCTATGTAGGGGTTTCTTTTCCCGAACCAATAAAGATTTTGTGGGAGGGTGTTTTATTTCCCCTAACGCCTAGAATCTTCCGCGAGAGGATATAAACTGCTGATTTTGGGGTCTCCGGGCCACTTCTGTGCCATCTTTCAGTGTATTAAGTACATTGCAGGAGGCGGGAAGCGCCTCTTTCCTCGGCAGCGATCTACTACCAGGTAATGGCCTATTAATATCTTCTTTTCTTGCTAGGTCGGCAGTTTAACTCTCGCGGCGGGTTCGAAGCGTTTTCCATCATGTAACCTTTTCCTAAAATGTAACTACTCTTTTCTTCTTTTCTTGTAAAGTTACATATTGGGATAGAGAGTGCTAACCCTCTCGAGCTCCCACTCACATTTGTTTTGAGGTGAACTTATTTTCTCAAACTTTTCTTCGTTTATGTAATGTAAAGTGTTCTTCTCTAAGTCACCTCTGTAGTATGGGATTAGCCCTTGCGTTAGTGGCCCAGAGCCAGATTAGGTTTTAAAAGCAAAGTGTATTAGGAGTGCAAGTTCGCCTCCTCTCAAGTTGTATTTTAGAGGTCATGTATTAATCTTTTCTCACCTAATAGACCTCAGTAGGTTGGGTATTTTACCCCTGTGTATATGTCCTTGGAGGACGACTTGAAAGTTGAGTTTGGTGTGGCCTGGGAGAGGCTTAACTTTAAGAGCGAGTGGCTCTTTTCTAAAACTGAGAGTTGTATGCCTCGAGGAGGCTTTGCTGTGTAATTTGGAGCAAGGGCTCCAGGGTTTGAGTGGGGTCTTCTGCCCCTTTTGTTGAAATTGGTATATCGTAAAGTTGAGCTAGTTGCTCAAGAATTGTGTTTTCAGGGCTCGAAGCCCAAATTCTTTAATCCCTGTAATTGTACATTTCAAGTTGTATTTCGGCTACTAAGTACCTGTTCTATTTGTTGTTACCTAATTTTGAAAAGAAAATATAACCTTGTTAAATTTTAAAATTTAATTTCTCTTTAGTAGCTTGAGACCTATTCACCACCCAGCACCTTCTTTCATGCTTAACTACCACAAAAACTCGGTAACAATAATAATAATAATAATAATAATAATAATAATAATAATAATAATAATAATAATGGCGTGTGGCCTCCAGATACTGTAGGGCTGGTGCAAGTCTTTCGAGCTGACGTCTGGTAAGCAACCTGCGTGTCTGTGAGAATGAAGCCCACCTAATGATTTCTAATGCTGAAGAAGGCACACACACCCAGTCCCTTACCCACTGGGATTAACCAAAGAAGTTTAAAATCCCCAACCCGGATGGGAAGCGAATCCGGGGCACCTTGGACGAAAGGCCAGCACGCAACCATTTAGCCATGAAGCCGGACACGTAAGCGATGATCAGTAATATGTCTAGCCCCTTAAGTACACCAAACGCATGTATGTCATCTGCCTGACCAGACAAGCTTGTAGGCGTTTTATTTTTTTTATCTTTACGAAGGAGAATCCATGTGTTACACGTGTCTGGGGGATACAGTGCTTCAAAAGAGTATATTATTAATATTAGAGTGACATTATGTATTCCACGTTTCGAGAGATAGGTCGCAGATAACGATTCCCTTGATCTACTAGAGGCCCTCACTCGAGCTGATAGTTCGGTGGAAGCTCACTGATTTATTTATGCCTCAATACAATAGAAATGAATATCTCGCGTGCTCTGCCCATGAGGTTTGGCAATCAGAAACAGAGCATGGCTTTTTTCTGGTTTACTTTCTTAAACGCATAGTTATCATTTCCAAACGACTTCTGCTAAAATATTCAACTTTTGAATAGATGTTGTTCCCCCATCTGCTGCAGAATGTTCTAGATCCCGAGTTCAGGACTATTCGAACAATTCAGTCACGCCATTTTAAAACTTACCATATCCGTTTTTCAATATACACAGACAAAAAATTTAGGGATTATCTTCGTGTCATGTTAAGAACGACAGTACAGTCGGAATGGCGGAGAAAATGTTCTTTTTCGAGAAAATTAGATTACTTTGTTAGTTCCGGTTGGGCGATTCAAATTTAGGAACTCGCCATATTTGCTATGCCAGAGCACAAGCCGTTGCCGTGCTTCAGGGAATTGAAGGGGAGGGAGGAGAAGTGGGGTATATGATGGAGACAGCGCTAATGCTCCGCGCGTATGCATAAGTTTCCTCGCTCGACTGGCACAGGATTGTCTTTGTCTCTAACAGGCCATAACTGCACACACAGTTCAAAAACACATTGTATTTAACACACACTTGTCAATCAAAGCACCAGATTGTTTCTCCTCTCGTTTGTTCGCAGCAGTAACGTTCTTTGCTATTTAACATGCTCGAAGATGCAACGCTACCGCACCACGATTTTGTATTCCTGCACTTACAACATTGTAAATGGAATGAAATATTGAATGAAGGAAACAGATTTAATGACAGGAGTTTGTGGCCCCTGCGATTATTAACAAAATGCCGTGTACAACACGAATCCGCACACCATACAAGAGCAGAAATATAATTTCATCCGGAAATTGACGGGATTCCTCATCATGAACTACAGCGAGTGATGAACGATTTACCAAAATTGTGTGCAGATTGAAGGCGGGCAGCATCAATTTCTCTTTTCATAATCTGATTATTAATGAACTTCCTGAGGTCTGTGCTACTGTTGTATGGTTTATCTTTCAGCTACTTACCTTCACCCGAAGGCGGCAACGATCGCGCGCTCGTCCATATCTAAAACACCGCGCGCCAGAGTAAATCATATCTGATCAGTGATCAAGCTGTATATTGCACAACTTATCGTCCAGTAGATCAAAACCTGTCTTCTCCTGCACTCAGACTCAACATTCTCATATTGTAAAAAATCCAAGGAAAAGGGGGGGGGGGTCTAACCCCTAGTATACCTCCCCTAACTACGACCCCTCTTAGGTTGAATACTTTCAGTTTCCTAAAATGTATTAGGGTGTATAAAGATTTTATGGACTGTTTTACGACTTAGAACTTCTAATCCAGAAAATATAATATTTCTTGAAACCGTCTTTGGAATTCGCGAGCTGACTGACTTGTCACATATGAATCGTATATAATGACGGAAAATGCATTGACCGGGATTGCAATATCGCCCCCTTGGAGAGGAATTGGTGACGAGGTAATCAACCGCTCGTATAACTATAATCGTAGAAGCTAAAGGAAAAGGATCTACTCTTCGAAATTTTAGTTATTGGGTAACGAAAGGGAAGGGGCACGAAAGACGTGAAAGGCACCCTATGTCTCGTTAATTCCATAATATCGAAGAGCTGACCAAGGGAAGTTGTATAGGAAAGACGAAATCAAGGTATCTGACAAGAGAAAGTGGAGGTAATGTCATATCTAGCTAGGATCCCTGTGATCACCACTTTTTACTTTCAGGTTGAGAGCCCTTAAGGTAGTAGATAGAGCAAAGTAATGCTATTCAGATTACGGTAAATAGTTGCCAATAACCGAAATGTGTTCCTTTCTTTTTGGGAGTGGTTTAACATCAGACTAACACATCGAAGGACCTCGGCGACGCAAGGATGGGAAAGGGCTTGGATTGTGAAGAAAGTTGCTGCAGCCTTAATTAAGTACAGACCCAGCATTTGCCTGGTGTGAAAATGGGAAACCATGGAAAATCACCTCGCGATTGTAAGCTCATATCTACGTGACCCTTACCACACCGCCAAATCGATCGGTGTGAGTTATTCATCAATGATCAATACTGTTCTAATAGAACTTTATAGTCTTTTTCTTCTTTTTCTATCACTTTTACCACACCTGCTTCGCACATATGGGTTTATCCCTGTTTCACGACTGGATGCCCTACCTGACGCCAACCCTATATGGAGGCATGTAATCACTATTGCGTGTTTCTGTGGTGGTTGGTCGTGTGGTGTGTTGTCTGAATATGAAGAGGAGGGTGTTGGGACATACACAAACATCCAGTCCCCGAGCCAGAAGAATTAATCAGAAGCGACTAAAATAACCGATCCGGCCGGAAATCGAACCCAGGACCTTCCGAACCGAAGGGCATTACGCTGACCATTCTGCGAACGAGTCGTACTGTAATAGAACTTTCTAGTACGGTAGTAATTTATTATTAATTAATCCGTTTACCGTCGAGGGTTGGTTTTTCCCTCAGACTCAGCGAGGGATCCCACCTCTACCACCTCAAGGGCAGTGATACATTTGGTCGTGGGCACAACGGGGGAGAAGGGCCAGTACTTCGTCCAGGCGGCCTCACCTACTAACCTGACCAGGAGCCTTGTGGGGGATAGGAAGTTTGGAAGGGTAGGCAATGAAGTGGGAAGGAAGCGGCCGTAACCTTAACTTAGGCACCATCCCACCCTTTGCCTGGAGGAGAAATGGGAAACCACGGAAAACCACTTCGAGGATGGCTGAGGTGGGAATCGAACCCCCTCTCTACTCAGTTGACCTCCCGAGGCTAAGCGGACCCCGTTCCAGCCCACGTACCACTCTTCAGATTTCGTGGCAGAGCCGGAAATCGAACCCGGGCTTCTGGGGATGCAGCTAATCACACGAGCGGGTGAGTTGGCCGTGCGGTTAGGGGCGCTCAGCTGTGAGGTCGCATCCGGGAGATAGTGGGTTCAAACCCCCCTGTCGGCAGCCCTGAAGATGGTTTCCAGTGGTTTCCCATTTTCGCACCAGGCAAATGTTTGGGCTGTACCTTAATTAAGGCCACGACCTCTTCCTTGCAATTCCTAGGCCTTTCCTGTACCATCGTCGCCGTAAAATCTATCCCTGTCGGTGCGACGTAAAGGAAAATCGTTAGCTAATCACACTAACCACTACACCGCAGAAGCGGACTATTATTATTATTATTATTATTATTATTATTATTATTATTATTATTATTATTATTATTATTATTATTATTATTATTATTATTATTATTATTATTATTATTATTATTATTATTATTTCCCTCTCTAATTCGATAAGGCCAACTATGGACCACGATATTCAACATTTCCGCTGGGAGTGGGCTTTGATGTTTGCCCAGTACGTGCGCATTCTCCGGCTGTGTTGCTCCTCCCTCTCCTATCTCCAAAGGGCATCTGTCTTCTTACGGGGCGGATTGTCCTGGAATTGTTGGTTGAATCGAAGATGAAACCGAGAGCTTGGCACAAGCACGAGAACAGCGGTTGACCAAGGAAGGTCAAGCAGGATAGATAAAAGCGAGAAGCCTAAATAGAGGGGCCCCCACTGTCACCATCTTGCACTGTCTCCTTGGGATTGATTTGTTAGCGGCCTTACGGGGGTACCGTGCATACGTTTTTTTTTTCTAGTTGTTTTACGTCGCACCGACACAGATAGGTCTTACGGCGACGATTGGACAGGAAAGGGCTAGGAGTGGGAAGGAAGAGGCCGTGGCCTTAATTAAGGTACAGCCCCAGCATTTGCCTGGTGTGAAAATGGGAAACCACGGAAAACCATTTTCAGGGCTGCCGACAGTGGGGTTCGAACCTACTATCTCCCGAATACTGGATACTGGCCGCACTTAAGCGACTGCAGCTATCGAGCTCGGTTGCATACGTTTTAACATCCAGACCACATCGGAGAATAATTAATGTTATAGTCACTATATGATTATTGTATAATGCCGTTCTGTACTATATATTGTGTACGAATACCATTTCTTAGTTTTACCAGAATTATGTAGGCCTACAAGGCGGTGACTGAGTGCAGTGGCCGTGCTTGCTACTACTACTTACAAGCTTTCATTCCCCTCCCTGAAGGAGAGGGGCGGGCCACCTACTGAATTACGCCTACTCTCTGGCCAGATTCGTGCTTGTAAGCGCGCTACAGCTAAAGAGCCAAGCTCTGCATTAGGGAGACGAGAGGGTTTAAAACCCAACATCGGCTGTACTGAGAATGGGTTTCACATATTTACCGTGTTAACGTCCACGTAAATGCCGGGACAGTTAATTTCGTAGGTCATAGCTGATTCTTCCATCTCCTTACCCAGTGTAATTCACCATCATTAATTTCATCTTGATTAGGTCATAAACTGAGGTTGTTGACAGGCAGTTCATCCGGCCGTGAAGGAAACATAATTTCACCTCATCTCATCTCATCTCCGACCCCGTATCCGAAAACGGTAGTACAAGGTAGACATGGACACATGTATTGAGTCACGTAAAACATGAGAAAGCAAGCAAACTAGCAATTTAAATTGACAATTGATATACTGGTCCCCCTCTTTGGTGTAGTGGTTACTGTGAATAGCTGCCACCCTCGGAATCCTGGGTTCGATTCCCGGCTCTGCCAAAAAACTTGAAAAGTGGCGCGAGGATTGGAACGGGGTCAACTAAGCGTCGGGAGGTCACTGAGTAGAGCGGTCAGGGGTCAATTCACACCTCAGCCATCCTCGAAATGGTTTTGTGTGGTTTCCCACCTCTCCTCCAGTCAAATGTCAGGTTGGTTCCTACCTTAAGGCCACGGCAGTTTCCTTCCCTCTTCCTTGCCTATCCGTTCAAATCTTCCCATCCTCTCACCAAGCCCTGTTTAGCATAGCAGGTGAGGCCGCCTGGGCGAGGCACTGGTCCTCATCGCCAGTTGTATCGTCGACCCAAAATCTCGCTATTCATGACACTACCCTTGAGGCGGTAGAGGTGGAATCCCTCGCTTAGTTCGGGGAAAAACCAACCCTGGAAGTTAAGCAGACCGTGTCGTCTCAAAACTCACGAGTCTCAAAACTCACGTGTTCCAAAACTCACGAATTCTAGGAAGAGGATTAGTAAGAACAGGTTTCTCCAGCTGGGCTAGTATCAAAACCCACGACCAGGGCCAGTTCTTCTTTGAATGGATAAATGCCCACCCTTTTAGTGATGGGATAATGGAATACTTTCAATAATCGAATAACTTCCATCCGATTATTTAAATAATAGAATGAATAATCAATTAAAATAATAGAATGAGTTTCTATATCATGCAGTTATATCACATAGAATAATCGGATGCGACTTGAATATTTTTTTCGGTTTGAGTGTGTCAGGTAAACAATCTATTGTACTAAGCGAATAGACGAACTCTTAGGATAAATAGAAGTACGCCTTTTTTTAAAAATGAATCCCTAAGTGTTGAAACTAAATGAGTGAATTAACTGACTTGATCTCTAATATCTCTAACTAAAATTCACCGGGCGAGTTGGCCGTGCAGTTAGAGGCGCGTGGCTGTGAGCTTGCATCCGGGAGATAATGGGTTCGAATCCCACTGTAGGCAGCTCTGAAGATGGTTTTCCGTGGTTTCCCATTTTCACACCAGGCTAATGCTGGGGCTGTACCTTAATTAAGTACACGGCCGCTTCCTTCAAACTGCTAGGCCTTTCCCATCCCATCGTCGCCATAATACCTATCTGTGTCAGTGCGACGTAAAGCCACTAGCAAGAAAGTAAATAACATTCCTTATTCAAGTAAATGCCGCCCTCTGGCCGCATAATGGAACTAAGCCCCAGCACCAGCAACTGACAGTTTCTTTTAACTAGCAGAGGGCAATATACCTTTAATTTTATGTCGTCCGGCTGCATGCGTAAATTGTCAGCATGCTGGCCTTTGGTCCAAGGGGTCCAGGGGGTCCCGGTTTCGATTTCCGGTCGGGTCGGAGATTTTAACTTTCATTAGTTAATTCCTATGGTGTTCGTAACACCTTCAGCATTAGACTCCGTCTTAGGTAGGGCTCATCCTCAGAGACATGCAGGTCAACTATACGCCGTCATCTAAAGACCTGCACAAGACTTCCCCCGGTGCCACATGTCATTATTGTAAATTTATGTAAAACAAGAGCAAAATATTTAAATAATAATAATAATAATAATAATAATAATAATAATAATAATAATACACCTCGGTCTCTTTCAACACCAGCCATTATTTTTCCCCTCTTGGTTGGGGTGTCAGAATCACATCCACAGTATCCCCTGCCTGTCGTAAGGGAAGCGTGAGAGTCACCGCGCACCTCATCCCTCCTCCGGTCATCACAAGCACCTGCTGTCCGGAGTCGTGAATTCTGAGACTCATTAGGATGTTTACTTTAGTTACCAGTTTGAAGTCGTGAGTTTTGATACTGTTTGTCGCTAATTTTAGCCCGTGAGTTTTGAAACTCGTGAGTTTTGAGACGTAACCAAGCAGATAATGAAAAGAAATGAAATTGACTACTTGATCACTGACATGAGACCTCCAACTGTAGCTTACATTCGGATGATGTTTCGATTGAATCCCATACTTGGCAACCCTTAAGATTGTTTCTCGTGTTTTCACGTTTTCACACCAGGCAAATGCTGGGGCTGTACATTAATTAAGGCCACGGCCGCTTCCTTCCAACTCCTAGGCCTTTCCTATCCCATCGTCGCCATAAGACCTATCTGTGTCGGTGCGACGTAAAGCCCCTAGCAAAAAAAAAAAAAATGATTTTAAGAAAACCATATGCATTGATAGTAATTCAAACCACATCTACGTTGGAGAGAATAACGTTATTATGCCCCTCACCTACAACGCTCAGATGACAACAAGGCTACGGAATCTAACAACACCGAAGCCCGTTGGCACTCAACAGTACTTAGATGGAAAGACTCGTGCCGGGTGTTGTGGAGGATGAAATTCCGGCTTTTGGGTGTCTCTTAAAATGTATAGGAACTGAAGGGACGTTATATTTTATTCTTTCTAATCACGCCCTTTCTCACTTACTTGGAACTGTTACTGTACATGAATTTTGCCCCGTTCTACCTTCATAGGGATTCATTTACTAACCTTTGTGGAGGCTGGAAATGTGCTGTACTGTGCGGAAAAGAAAAAATATCCATTAGGTTGAGCACGAACCTCCAGTCTCCGAGCTTTAAAAATTTGGCGGATGCAACTAAAATCAAATTCGGACCATTTCGCTGACCATTTTTTCGTTGTTATTATTATTATTATTATTATTATTATTATTATTAAGAATATTACAATTTATGATGAGTACCTCTTTGATACTAGATACAAGGAAGAGGCGCTATATACATAAAACTCTATGAAAACAACTATGGATGATTCAAATGTTGATGTAACTTCCGTACCGTGTATCAGGTGGCTTGTGATGACTGCTTTTAATAGTCCATTACTATTATTATTATTATTTTTATTATTATTATTATTATTATTAATACCGAACGAATGGCTACGTGGTTTGCATCGCGTAGCTGTCAGCCAGCATTCGGGAGATAGAGAGTTCGAACTGCACTATCGGCAGGGTTTTCAGTGGTTTCCCATTTTCACACCTGACAAATAGAGTTGTGTTTTAATCAATGCTACTGTCGTTTCCTTCACAATCCTAGTCCAATCCTCTCTTTGTCGTCGATGCGACCTAAAACAAATAGTAAACATTATTATTGTTATTATTATTATTATTATTATTATTATTATTATTATTATTATTATTATTATTATTGTTACCGTGTTTTAGCGGTAGTTAAGCATGAAAGAAGGTGCTGGGTGGTGAATAGGTCTCAAGCTACTAAAGAGAAATTAAATTTTAAAATTTAACAAGGTTATATTTTCTTTTCAAAATTAGGTAACAACAAATAGAACAGGTACTTAGTAGCCGAAATACAATTTGAAATGTACAATTACAGGGATTAAAGAATTTGGGCTTCGAGCCCTGAAAACACAATTCTTGAGCAACTAGCTCAACTTTACGATATACCAATTTCAACAAAAGGGGCAGAAGACCCCACTCAAACCCTGGAGCCCTTGCTCCAAATTACACAGCAAAGCCTCCTCGAGGCATACAACTCTCAGTTTTAGAAAAGAGCCACTCGCTCTTAAAGTTAAGCCTCTTCCAGGCCACACCAAACTCAACTTTCAAGTTGTCCTCAAAGGACATATACACAGGGGTAAAATACCCAACCTACTGAGGTCTATTAGGTGAGAAAAGATTAATACATGACCTCTAAAATACAACTTGAGAGGAGGCGAACTTGCACTCCTAATACACTTTGCTTTTAAAACCTAATCTGGCTCTGGGCCACTAACGCAAGGGCTAATCCCATACTACAGAGGTGACTTAGAGAAGAACACTTTACATTACATAAACGGAGAAAAGTTTGAGAAAATAAGTTCACCTCAAAACAAATGTGAGTGGGAGCTCGAGAGGGTTAGCACTCTCTATCCCAATATGTAACTTTACAAGAAAAAGAAGAAAAGAGTAGTTACATTTTAGGAAAAGGTTACATGATGGAAAACGCTTCGAACCCGCCGCGAGAGTTAAACTGCCGACCTAGCAAGAAAAGAAGATATTAATAGGCCATTACCTGGTAGTAGATCGCTGCCGAGGAAAGAGGCGCTTCCCGCCTCCTGCTATGTACTTAATACACTGAAAGATGGAACAGAAGTGGCCCGGAGACCCCAAAATCAGCAGTTTATATCCCCTCGCGGAAGATTCTAGGCGTTAGGGGAAATAAAACACCCTCCCACAAAATCTTTATTGGTTCGGGAAAAGAAACCCCTACATAGAGGAAAAAGAAACACATTATTGGTGGAAAATTAATTAAAGAAATTCGGGATTGGCTAGATCCAAACTAGGGGAAAAAGAGGGGTATACAGCCAACTTAAACAATAACAGAAAGAAATTTAACAAGAAACAAACTTTTGAAATAAAAATTTCTCCAACAAAATAGTTCTTTGATTTCGCACTAGGTTGCACTATTGTAATTCTTCAGTAGTGTCCTCTAGAAGAGAAGGTTCACACTTCTTACTTCAAGCGAAACAAAAACACATCAAAAGTGACACAGTTCAAAAACTCAAAATTTTCCACGTGGTGACATCTTCTGAGAAAGTAGAGAATTAATAGAATAGATAAAGTTCAACCTTCCTCCAGAAGAGGAGTTTCAACTGGCGCAACTTTTAAATAAACAGAGTAGAGGTGTACCGCCCGGTACAGACCTCCCCCCCCAAAAGTTCCTCCAAGGGGTAACACAGAAGAACATAAGCTTTGTTTCCAAAATAAGGTCCAAGTTTTGATGTTGATATTAAGATTAATTGCGGAAGCATTTATAAGATTTTAGTAATTTGGTTGGTTGCAATTTCAAAATTTTGTTGTTGCCGGTGCAGTAGAGTTTTTATGTTTGTAGAATTTGTATTTCTGAAGATAAACTTTTACTACTTAAAGGTGAAGAAAAATTTTGCAATGTCCGCCAAATATTGTTGTTAAATTCCCAAATGTAATTATTGCTTATGGTGACTGTCCATGTAGTTGATGTAGATTGAGTCGGATGGCCAGACCGGCCGTTGCAGCTTGCGTCCAACGGAGGCCGCTCGGACCCCTCAAGTACCCTGAGATACCGCTCGCCCGCACTATGAGGGGAGCAGAGGTGTTGAAGTACGCCGCGCCCGCGGTGAACAGATACAGGCTGCGGGCATGTAGCAGGTCGTGCGCCGCACATCAGCCTTGGCCGGGAGGTGAGCTCCGGCTCGCCGTGCACATGTCGTCCTCGCTGGAGAGGAGGGGGCCCATCCCCCTCCCCAGTCGCTGCACGGCGCTGCGCGGCTGCGGGGGCGCTGAAACATTAAAGCTAGGCGGCAGAATTGTGTTGGACAATTATTTTCTTTGAGGGTACAGGCTTGTAGAGAGAGTGAGGGGCCAGCGGCGTGCAGATATTCATGGTATTCATTAAGCCACTGTGTAGAGAGGAGCAGGAGACGGGAGCGTGGTAATGGCCGTGGCAAGAACAGGATGGCAGTTTAACGGGTCGGGGCAGGTTTTACATAAGGCTTACATCTAAAACCAAAATATTACAGAAGGGGCAGAATGCCTTAAAAGTGAAACTCAAAAAAAATATAACCTTCATATCCTTTCAAAATAATATGGAGCAAGTTAACACAGAAATTACACCGGTTTCACCTGGGACAGGTGAACTCTAAATATCCTCTCGGTGGCTGGATTACTTAGCAATAAGGTAACCGGCGTAAGAAAATCGAGAATGATACAAGGCCCATGAAATCTGGGGGCAAGCTTGCCCGCGGGAACAAAATTTTTGACCATAACCTGGTCACCTACCTTCAAAGTGGTGGGTCTCCGTCCACGATCATACCTTTCCCTAACCTTTTCATGAGACACTTTAAGATTAGCTTTAGCCTTCTTCCAAAGATCTTTAATGTTGTCCGGATCTATTGTCTCGGGCAGAATGTCATTCAGAGACCAGAGGTTAGAGAGCGGCGTGTTGGGAACGAACTTAAACATCAAAGAAGCTGGAGTAAATTTGTGAGATTCATGAACCGCCGAATTCAAAGCAAAAGCTAACCAATGCAGGGACGTGTCCCACCTAGAATGATCTTCATGATGATAGGCAATAAGTGCGGACCTGAGATTGCGGTTAACCCGTTCAGCCAGAGATGGTTGAGGGTAATAAGCAGATGTAGTTACATGAGAGATGGACAAGTCAAAACAGAATTTACGAAACAGATTTGATGTAAAAGCTTTAGCATTATCAGATACAATGTATTGGCACGGACCAAAAGAAGCAAAAATAGAATTTAGGCAAGTAATGGTGGACTGAGCGGTAGCCAGCTTAGTCGGAAATAACCAGGAAAATCTTGTAAAACCATCTACACACACAAAGATGAACTTGTTGGCATTACCCTTTGACTGGGGGAAGGGTCCCACATAATCGATATACAGGCGTTCCATGGGGCGCGACGCTTGATGAGAAGACAAAAGGCCTACTTTAGTGGACATGGTGGGTTTACTGATCAAACAAGATTTACAAGCTTTTACAAGTTCTCGAATTTCACCGTCCATACCTTTCCATATGAACATTTCACGAATCTTTTCACGAGTTTTAAAGATTCCAAGATGCCCCCCCAATGGGGTCTCATGATAGTATTTGAAGATCATAGGTACAAGAACCGCTGGAACAACAACTTTCATCAACTTATCATGCCTCGAAGGGCAACATAGAACACCATTCCTCAGAACATAAGGGACAACATGTTCCCCAGAAGAAAGGGTTTCCATTATAGGAGCCAGCGTCGGATCTTCACGTTGGTATTTCTCAATATCCCTAAAAAGCATGGGAGCACCTGTTAAGATGGCATTAACACCAGATAGTATGGACTCGGAAGGTGATGAACTATCGACCGGTTCGTGGGTCTCGACGTCGTTATGAAACATACGGCTGAGTCCATCAGCAACAACATTTTCGGTACCTCTGATATGTCGTACATCAAATTGGAAGGCAGAAATACGGATGGCCCAACGGGCTATACGACCAGTACGACGCGGCCTACCTAAGACCCAGCTTAAGGCTTGATTATCTGTCTCCAGGTCGAATTTGACATGTTCCAGATAGAGACGGAACTTTTCTAAGGCGAATAAGACTGCCAACCCTTCGAGCTCATAGATGGAATACTTGGCTTCTTGAACCGATAGAGTCCTAGATGCATAGGCGATGGGACGCCTCCCTAGTTCAGTCTCTTGAAGAAGGACTGCAGCTACAGCTGACGACGACGCGTCCGTTTGGACGATGAATTTCTTCGAGAAATCAGGCATAGCAAGTACAGGGGCATTACAGAGAGCTAATTTAAGATCTTCGAAAGCGGCTTGTTGAGAAGGTCCCCACTCGAATTTGATGCCTTTCCTACGAAGAAGGTTTAAGGGCGCCGCTCTATTAGCGAAGTTAGGAATAAACTTCCTGAAGAAATTCACCATACCAATGAATCTAGCGATACCTTTGATGTCCTTAGGAGGTTTAAAATCACGGATGGCCTGTGTTCTAGAATGATCGACTGCTACACCATCAGGTGACACAATATGCCCTAGGAATGACATAGAGGGCTTAGCAAAGGCAACCTTGGACAACTTAACAGTTAACCCAGCCTTACGAAGGCGATTGAGAACTTCTCGCAAATGATCTAGATGTTCTTCAAAGGTTTCGGAAAATACGACGACATCATCCAAGTAGTGATATAAGTACTCAAATTTGATGTCGGAAAAGACCCTATCTAGTAGCCTAGTGAGCACAGCTGCCCCCGTGGGGAGCCCGAAAGGCACGCGGTTGTATTCATATAAATTCCAGTCCGTGGCAAACGCTGTAAGATGTTTAGACTCTTCGGCAAGGGGAATTTGATTATAGGCCTGATTCAAGTCCAAGATGGTGAAGAACTTGGCCTTACGAAACCATGAAAAGCAAGAATGAAGGTCGGGAAGGGGCACAGATTGCAACACCACCTTCCGATTGAGAGCCCTGTAATCAATGACAGGCCTGAAGCCTCCTTGGGGTTTCGGGACTAGAAAAATAGGCGAAGAATACGCTGACTTAGAGGGCCTAATAATACCATCCTTCAACATCTGATCGATGATTTCTTTCAGAGCCTTCATTTTAGGTGGAGATAGCCTATACGGTGGAAAACGGACAGGAATTGAATCCGTGACCTCAATTTTGTATTCAATAAGGTCAGTAACACCAAGAGTATCAGAGAACACCTCGGGAAACGACTGACACAGTTTCCGAATACTATCAGCCTGCTCCTCAGGTAGATGTCTAAGGTCTAACAACATCTCATCCTGGGTAGGCGAAATAGATGAACATGATACAGAATTACACTTTAACAAGGGAATTCTACAATTGGACGCAAATTTGAATATGCACGACCTACCCTGGAGATCGAGCACAAGACCAGTGTGAGAAATGAAGTCCGCTCCCAATATGATGGGGCAAGACAAACGCTTGGCCACAAACAATTTGATCTTCCATGTAAATTTAAAAACCCGAATTTTGACATGTATGGAACCTAGAATTTCTAATGGAGATGAATTAGCCGAAACATATTGAACAGGAGAAGAGACATAGTCAGGGAGTTTACAAACAGATTTCAATTTAGAATACCAATCAGCCGAAATAATGGAACAAACACTGCCTGAATCTAAGAGAGCTGTTATAGGCTCGTTATTTAACTCAATCTTAAGAAAAGGAACAGGTGCGGGGGTATCCGCCGCAATCCTAAGACACTCTTTAGGGCATTCAAAAGATGAATTTGAAGGCTGGTCGTTCTCTGCATTTACAACCTGTTTACTAGGGGCTAAGTCTCGGGAAGATGGATTAGTCGGCTCAGCCGACGCCACTAGTCACTTTTTATTATTGGAATAGCTGGAATCTGCACCAGAAGTTGAGCAGGAGGGGGTGCTATTTGAGTTTGGGCAATTCTTGGCGATATGTGAGGAGGCCCCACACTTAAAACAGCCTTGTGATGACCCTACTCCATTCATTGTCCCACTTGACTTGATCAGAGGACACTTATTCCGCAGATGGTCAGGCGACCCACAAGCATAACATTTACGGGGATTGACTGGTCGGCGAGGTGGAGGCCGAGTGTTACTAAAGGAAGGCGGGGGTTCTTTCGCCACACGCAAGGAATCGGCATACCTAACTCCTTCCGCAGAGACGGCTAATGCTTCCAGTTCAGAGAAGGTTTGCGGGCACGCCGCGAAACACAAATATGACCTGTAGGGTGGTGAAATCCCTTCAACAATAGCTTGCACGATCTGATCCTCAGGGAAGTGGAGAGCAAACACCCTAGTATAAAACTTAATATCTTGGATGAAGTCTGCCAGGTTTTCATCCAAGCGCTGTACCCGATAATAGTATTTCTGAATAAGGGAGGACCTGGCCCTAGCCGGGATGAAGTTAGCTAGCAAATGGGCGTGGAAATCCTCAATAGAAGATTGCTCGGCAATGGCTCTAACTATTTTGTCAGATAGAACACCAATAGCATAAGGATAGATAATTTGCAAAATTTGACATGGGGAAAGAGAAAACACAAGGGCATGATCCTGAAATTCCACTAGAAATCTTAAAAATGAAATTACGTCACTGGTGGTGTTGACGGAAAACTTAGAGATACCTCTAAGCAACATTGCCAATGGATGAGGCAAGCTGCTGAACCCAGGTGACATAGTCGTTAAAGGTTTCAAGGGCAAGGAAGTTAATTCAGAGCGGATGTTACTCAATGACGCACGGCGTTCAGATTCGTTGTTCGATGGGGCAGAGATAGTTTGAGCAGCAACGGTTATCCTATTGACTTCTCCCTGAGGAGGCTCTTCCTCGTTACCTACATTCACCGTGGCGGGTTGATCAGTTTTGGGAGGAGCTTCGCCGGTTAGCAATTGAGTGACCTTATTAGACAATTCAGAAATAGTTTCAAGGAGCGTATTAGCTTGCTTCCTCTGAACGTCATTCACCTTTAGAGACAATAGATCATTAACTCTATTTGCAAAGTGATACAGCCTGCCTTGCACACGCTTAATTTGATTAGGAGATGGATCGTTTTCATCAAAAAAGCTGACTACCGATGCTAGCCCAGTAATATTCTCGACAATCGTGGAAAGAGAGTCGTCAATTTCTTTCTCTCCCAAATTGGGGATGGAAATGGGCAAATCAAGGGACTCTCTAAGCTTGTTAGTGTCTATTGCAACCGTGCCTCCAGATTGAACGTTTCTGATAGTTAACTCATATATCAACTCCTCTTTGCGCAAGTAGTTAAGGAGGAGAACATCGCGAGGGCCGGGCATGATGACAGAACAATTTTGAAAAACTCAAAAAATTCCAGCAACTGAGAAAATTGTTAGAGTTCGAATCAAAGCAATGTTTAGCCGTCAAAAGGGGCTAAATTGAGACCCATTCAACCACGCTCTGCTACCACTTGTTACCGTGTTTTAGCGGTAGTTAAGCATGAAAGAAGGTGCTGGGTGGTGAATAGGTCTCAAGCTACTAAAGAGAAATTAAATTTTAAAATTTAACAAGGTTATATTTTCTTTTCAAAATTAGGTAACAACAAATAGAACAGGTACTTAGTAGCCGAAGTACAATTTGAAATGTACAATTACAGGGATTAAAGAATTTGGGCTTCGAGCCCTGAAAACACAATTCTTGAGCAACTAGCTCAACTTTACGATATACCAATTTCAACAAAAGGGGCAGAAGACCCCACTCAAACCCTGGAGCCCTTGCTCCAAATTACACAGCAAAGCCTCCTCGAGGCATACAACTCTCAGTTTTAGAAAAGAGCCACTCGCTCTTAAAGTTAAGCCTCTTCCAGGCCACACCAAACTCAACTTTCAAGTTGTCCTCAAAGGACATATACACAGGGGTAAAATACCCAACCTACTGAGGTCTATTAGGTGAGAAAAGATTAATACATGACCTCTAAAATACAACTTGAGAGGAGGCGAACTTGCACTCCTAATACACTTTGCTTTTAAAACCTAATCTGGCTCTGGGCCACTAACGCAAGGGCTAATCCCATACTACAGAGGTGACTTAGAGAAGAACACTTTACATCACATAAACGGAGAAAAGTTTGAGAAAATAAGTTCACCTCAAAACAAATGTGAGTGGGAGCTCGAGAGGGTTAGCACTCTCTATCCCAATATGTAACTTTACAAGAAAAAGAAGAAAAGAGTAGTTACATTTTAGGAAAAGGTTACATGATGGAAAACGCTTCGAACCCGCCGCGAGAGTTAAACTGCCGACCTAGCAAGAAAAGAAGATATTAATAGGCCATTACCTGGTAGTAGATCGCTGCCGAGGAAAGAGGCGCTTCCCGCCTCCTGCTATGTACTTAATACACTGAAAGATGGAACAGAAGTGGCCCGGAGACCCCAAAATCAGCAGTTTATATCCCCTCGCGGAAGATTCTAGGCGTTAGGGGAAATAAAACACCCTCCCACAAAATCTTTATTGGTTCGGGAAAAGAAACCCCTACATAGAGGAAAAAGAAACACATTATTGGTGGAAAATTAATTAAAGAAATTCGGGATTGGCTAGATCCAAACTAGGGGAAAAAGAGGGGTATACAGCCAACTTAAACAATAACAGAAAGAAATTTAACAAGAAACAAACTTTTGAAATAAAAATTTCTCCAACAAAATAGTTCTTTGATTTCGCACTAGGTTGCACTATTGTAATTCTTCAGTAGTGTCCTCTAGAAGAGAAGGTTCACACTTCTTACTTCAAGCGAAACAAAAACACATCAAAAGTGACACAGTTCAAAAACTCAAAATTTTCCACGTGGTGACATCTTCTGAGAAAGTAGAGAATTAATAGAATAGATAAAGTTCAACCTTCCTCCAGAAGAGGAGTTTCAACTGGCGCAACTTTTAAATAAACAGAGTAGAGGTGTACCGCCCGGTACAATTATTATTATTTTCACTTGTATTCATTCTTAAATTACATTATCTTAATCCTGAATATGGAGTATCGCCCCTCCCCTAATGCGATGAGGTTTCTGTAATGATATTTACTTTGTGTTTTGTTTTTCTTTTTGTCTTCTTGCCTCTTCAGTTTTCTTCTTCGTCTTCTTCCAATTTCTTTGATTCACTTGTCGTTGTCCATGCAGAGAGCAGGCAATGATGTTGAGAACTTAAATTCCCTGTAGTAGCCTATATGCGTTATCGTTCTCTATTTTGGAAAGGGTAAACTTTTGTCATTGGATGTAACCGAAAATTTCTGTCGCCAATGTAGGCTGGTTGAGAAGACTTCCGTATTAAGTGAAATGGACCTCGAGAAAAAATAGTTTTGGAACGAACAAAAATGTCAGCACAAATCACGACGAACCCATTCAAGAGCTGTAGTAGCTCGTTCAGTGACAGCTTTAGAGGCAATCTCAATTTCGATACTTATCCGTTACTGTACTTACTCAAGGACACATTTCATTGCCTTACGGCCGATAAACATTAAGTCCATTCTTTTTGTCAGCCTCCGGAAACATGCCAGGCTTTCAGAAGAACAAAAAATATTGTGTGTCCTCGGCGAAAGGAAGTAGTCGTGGAAAGCATTCGGAGGAAATGACCTCAGCCTTGTAGTCGACATTCTCTGGCGAGAAGAGATCAAAAATCACGAGAAAGCTCACTCAGAACAGAAATTGACCAACTCGCCCAATGAAGGAGAACATTAGAGGGCAATGGACTTAATGGTGTACCTCAAAGAAAAGATCGATTCACCACAATGACACTTCATTCTACAAAGGCTCATTAACTACATGGAAATGGTGGTCAGCTTTTCAGGCGAAGCTCCTCAGAATATGCTTAGCTTGACAGTTCGATTTTTATAATTTGCAGATTCCTAGATATAATTTATAATAACCAATTACCAGGATACTCTCCGGCTCCATGGCTAAATGGTTAGCGTGCTGGCCTTTGGTCACAGGGTCCCGGGTTCGATTCCCGGCAGGGTCGGGAATTTTAACCATCAGTGGTTAATTTCGCTGACACGGGGGCTGGGTGTGTGTGTGTTGTCTTCATCATCATTTCATCCTCATCATGACGCGCAGGTCGCCTACGGGAGTCAAATCAAAAGACCTGCACCTGGCGAGCCGAACATGTCTTCGGACACTCCCGGCACTAAAAGCCATACGCCATTTCATTTCATTTCATTTCACCAGGATACTGACCTGAAACTGGAAAGATTAACACCATCTTCTGAAACTCAATCTATGACTTGCTCGGGTGTCAGGATTGAATGTCTTTCTCGCAGTCTTGCACCGCTCCCTTTGATAATAATCTTATCCGAAGTCACAGATATTCAAACCCGAGGGCCTTAGGTTGGGTAGATATTCGTTCAGTCGGTTGGAACTTTAAAGTGCCTAAATGTGTAAGCCTCGAGTCTGTAGCCGGTTTTCGGAGACGCCGAGGTACCGGAATTTAGTCCCGCAGGAGTTTTTTACGTACCAGTAAATATACCGACACAAAGCCGACGTATTTGAGCACCTTCAAATACCACAGGACTGGGCCAGGATTGAACCTGCCAAGTTAAGAACAAAAGCCCAGCGCTTCAACCGTCTGAGCCATTCGGCCCGGTAAAAAAAAGAGTATTGTGATACTGAAATTATACATACTTGATTGAAAATACTGTATTATTTGAACTCACCCCATTCTCACGACGTATTTTAATTTAAAGGAACTTGCGATCATGCCCCGACATATCCTACTCCATTTTTTCAGCGGTCCCCTTGCACATGCCACAGCAAAATGTAGCTCCTAATGAAGTTTTTCATTTTTAAATTCAAGTTGCTTTACCTCCTACCGACATAGATAGGTTTTAAAGCGACGATCGGATAGGAAAGGGCTAGGAGTGGGAAGGAAGCAACCGTGGCCTTGATAACGCTGCAGCCCCAGCATTTGTCTGGTGTGAAAATGGGAAACCATGGAAATCCATTTCCAGGCTGCCGATAGTAAGGTTCGAACCCATTACCTCCCGAATGCAAGATGACAGCCTACTGACGTCTTTGGCGGTACGGAAGCTGCTGAGGTACGGGTGGTAGTGAGTAAAGACATTCAGAGGACGACTAGTGCGTCTGGATGTTGCGAAAAGTCATTCCTTCTGGTCAAGTGAGCAAAGTAACGACTCTCTACCTTACTCCTTATCTTGCCTAGTATGCCATAATACATCGCTGTTAGAGGGTGATTGCTCAGGTGGACTTCCTCTTAAAACAATAACACCATAAACCACAATACATCACTGCCCTCGTTATTTGCGATTTCTCGTTAACTTCGTAAGAGCTGCTATTTGAGTTCCTAACAAGTGTCTCAGACCTTCATCCACTTTTCATGGAGTAAAGCAAAAGATGTTGGGCCCTCCAACGAATTATGATACAGGTCTAAGAAAGGAAAAGACCAATGAAAGAATGAAAATAAAATACTGCTGAGACTCGTAAAACTCCATCGGGATCGCAAGAAAACAAGAGTTTACTAAGAAAGATGAAAGAGGGGAGCCTGTACAAGTAAGTGGAAGCTGTATGGGAGTCAGCTAGAAGTCTCATGGTTGCCACATTTCACTGCCAATTTGATTTGATAGCGTCCGGAGAAATTCCGCCTTGTCTTAACACATTGACCACTAAGGCCAGTGTTCTCCAACGCGAGTAAAAAAGGTTTTATCTTGGCTTAAAGGTAAGAAAACCGAGATAAGAGTTAGATTTGTATTCACCTACAACATTATCTTGGATAACGGGTGTTATCTCGGCTACACACAGGTAGCCCTAAAATGAAATCTCGAATACACAGTTCAAAAAATTAGGGGAACATTTTTTGAACGTATACCATGCTCCACAAAACAATATCTCACACCCAGGCATATTACCAACAAAAACTTTTACTGGAGAAAAGTTGGCTTGTAAAGTAGGGAATCTGAAATAATAGCCATTCATGATGGCAACTCGTAGACGGCTGGAATCACAGAGACGAGGAATACGAACAAAATTATGGAACAAAACGTCCTAGTCGGATAAAAAGAACGCGCTACATACTTTGAAAACTACGTTGACACTGATTTTGACACACGTTTTAGATTACTTAAAGTTTCGACACTGTCAGTGTTATTCATGACCGAACATAACCTTGAATTCCCAACACACAGGTAGCCCTAATCTCGAATACACAGTTCAAAAAATTAGGGGAACATTTTTGAACGTATACCATGCTCCAAAAATCAATACCTCACACCCAGGTATATTACCAACAAAACCTTTATTCTTTACCGTTGAAGTATACAAAAGGACATCGGTGGATTCGCGTTCATCTTCAGAACACAAACGGAAATGTCCAAATAGGGGTGAAAACAATGTGATAACAGTCCTCCAGGGTGGATTTTTTCACAGTTGGAGAGCTTCGGTATGGTGTATGTCCTCCACGAGCATTTATCACGGCTTGGCACCTGCGTGGCATGCTCCGTATAAGTCGAGACTTCACTGAGAGACTGCTCGAGGTTTTGGAGACTCTGTGGTGGAACAGGACGCCCACGAACATTTCTGTCAATCCTATCCCACACATGCTCGGTGAGATTAAGGTCGGGACTCACTGCTGGCCATTCTATCTCTTGAATATCCAGTCCTCGCAAGACAGCTCTGGTGATGTGCGCTACATGAGCCCTGGCATTGTCGTGCATGAATACGGATTTAAGACCAACACCGAATGCAGCAACCAACACATGCTGTAGCAGTATCTGCTCGATGTACCCCGGAGCGGTAAGATTACCACGGACGACGACAAGATCCGTACGGCCATCAATATTGATGCCACCCCACACCATCACAGAACCGTGCCCAAATTGGTCGCCTTCCTGGACTAAATTTGGCATGCGCTGCTCACCACGGCGTCCCTACACACGTTGACGTCCAATATGCTGTGTCAGGGGAAATCTGGACTTGTCTGTGAACAACCGAGGTCTCCATTGGCGAAGTTGCCAGTTGACGTGGGTACGGGCAAACAGAAGGCGAGCTGCGCGATGTTGCTGCGTAAAACGGGGCACTCGAACAGGACGTCTGGGTCGTAAGGACACTTCTCTTAACCAGTTCCTTACTGTCTGGTTAGACACCGTGACTCCAGTCAGCCTCCTGAGATCTTGTTGCAGTTCTCTGGCAGTTGCTGAACGATTCCGCAACGCACAGATAGTCAGATATCGGTCATCCTGTGGGGTTGTCATGCGTCCACGACCTTATCCAACTCTCCTTGTGAACTGGCCTGTCTCATTGTAGCGATTTCACAAGAGTTGAATAACTGACGGAGAGACATTGAGATCCACAGCAACACGACGAAAAGTCCATCCTTCCTGGATGAAAGTGACGGCCCTTGCGACTTGAACTTCGTTAAGATATATCATGGGATGTGCTGGTTTATGTAGAATGTGTTCAAATGACCGCAATAGTCTGTGTACCTCACAACGACACACGGATGCACCGCTATTCACTTTGTTTTGGAGGTCACCTGACATTTTAATGCATGGCTACGCCTACAGATAGTGTATAACTTTGATTTGACATACCCTGAGTAGCTAATATCTCAAGGTATGCTGTAAAGCCATTGGAACCCCATCTACCAAATTAACGTTCACTTACCAGACGTTACAAACATGTTCCCCTAACTTTTTTGAACTATGTAGCTTATATCGTGTACGGTACAAAACTGGACGACATTTTAATGAAGAATTAAGGAATACTGCGTTAATTTTTGAGTGAAATATATGATGTATAGACTATAATTTGTTTTCTTATTCCCAATTATGGCTTTGCTGGCGAGATGTAGTGTTTACACTGCACTACGTCTTCTCGTATGGGCTAGAATAAATGTGTTACTTTCATTGACATGTCTCAGTCTCATCCTTGGCTTTGACAATATGAAAGTGACTGAGGTATGAGTGATGTTAGTAATACCATTCCTATACAGCCAGTAGCTGTTATGAAAGGTTTGAAAATATCGCTCATAAGGTCGGTTGGTGCAGGCATTTCAGTGGGCTTGGAAGACTGATAAGTAAGAGCAACTTCTGGCTCCGTGAGGAAAGCAACGGGAAACTAACTCACTCCACATTTCCCTAGTACGCCTCTTCAGTGATGCCTTAGGCTATTTATGACAGCTGTTGGTGGAGCTGTGGAGGATCAAACAAGCCTTCGGGCTGAATACCCAGCATAAACAACATACATACCCTACATTCTCTATTAGGTTAATGCTTTCTGGCACCAAACTGAATAACAATTCATTCTCTTGGAAAGTCCTATCAGACTTCTTCGTTTCTGATGAATAGCGGACATAATTTATGGTAAATTACTTGCAAACCCCGAATAGAATCAAATACTTGTTTATGTTCCAGTAGTGTTGGCAGCACATAGACATTTTTTCCGTGCGTCAGTATGAAAAATTTGAGGTTCAAATTCATGTTGAAACGAAAACTTACCGAGATAATAAATTCTGTGGTGAATACAGAAGTGAGCGTTTTATTGGATAATAACATTATGTGAGTTTTGGAAATCTAGGATAACAACAAAAGTAACTGACGTTGATGATTCCGAGCCTAAACCGACGTTAAGTGGTCCGTGCATTCTATGCGTTCTCATTTCATTCAAGGACACATGAGATGGGTATCAATTCCCGCTGGCCAGACGGAAATGTTTTCTGCTGGCACACGATTGCGGCCGGCAATTATCTTGGTAACACATGGCCTCCGTAGGCATGGGGAGAGTTTGAGTGACATGTTTACGCTTGGTTTTACTGTGTCTGCAACATACAAGTTGTATTAATGTTAAAACGGGTCTGAAATTATATTTTTGTGGATATTACTTATGTGCCGGCACCGTGGTGTGGGGGTATTGTGCCTGCCTCTTACCCGGAGGCCCTGGGTTCGATAACCGGTCAGGTCAGGGTTTTTTACCTATTTCTGTGGGCTGGTTCGAGGTCCACTCAGCCTACGAGATTACAGTTGAGGAAATATCTGACGGTGAGATGGCGGGCCCGGTCTATAAAGCCAAGAATAACGGCCGAAATGATCCGTCGTGCTGATCGCACGGCACCTCGTAATCTGCAGGCCTTCGGGGTGAGCAGCGGTTGCTTGGTAGGCCATGGATCATCGGAGCTTTTGCGCCAATGGGGTTTGGTTTGGTTTGGTTTGGATATTATTTGTTTCTGATTCACATAATGATTTTTGTTTTATGGAAATAGAAATTGTGAGGCTGCTGGAGGAATCTAGTTTTGCCAGTGATTACTCAGTTTGGTTCATGCTGTGGTTCTGATCCAGAATATCTAGTTTTATCTGCTAATCGGTGATAGTGAAGGTGAAGGCGGATATTTCGCGCCAGAAACGGGAAGACTCCATCATCTTAAAAGGGTATGGCAGCTGATGCACATAACCAAGTTGAATCTCTATTTGCATATTTTAATAAAAGAAAAATAGCCACGTATATAACATTCAATAATGCTACTTTATTACATCTTTGATGGATTTTGTAAAAAAAATCATCTCATCATTAATAATAATAATAATAATGTCATTTGCTTTACGTCTCACTAACTACTTTTTCGGTCTTCGGAGACGCCGAAGTGCCGGAATTTAGTCCCGCGGGAGTTCTTTTACGTGCCAGTAAATCTACCGACACGAGGCTGACGTATTTGAGCACCTTCAAATACCACCGGACTGAGCCAGGTTCGAACCTGCCACGTTGGGGTCAGAAGGACAGCGCCTTAACCGTCTGAGCCACTCAGCCCGGCCATCTCATAATTAATAAAAAGGAATAAATTCATTGAAATCAGCTTGGCTTAAGGACAAAATTTAAAGTTTATGAAAGGTATAGTAGCAGTATGATGGAATTTATGTTTGCATGTGCCTCCTTCTTCTTATTATTATCTTCATTATTATTATTATTATTATTATTATTATTATTATTATTATTATTATTATTATTATTTAATTTTAATTTATTTTTTATTTTTGTTTCCGAACTTAGCCATCTATGGACCCAGTGGTATTTAAGGGTTCTTGGCATTTCTTATCTTTTCTTCCAAAAACCTCTTCATTCCCGCACTTCACATCTGTCTCTCCTCATCGGAAATGATCCTTTCTGACCTCCGTTTTAGTCGTTTCTCTTCATATCATTTTAGACTGTCGACTCTTTTTCTGAGCTCTCTTCTATTGTGGATCATCTGCAGTGTAATTCCAACTTCTTCCGCATCCCTCTTGACTTCTTCTATCCACATGGAGGTGTCCGTAGAATTTCAACCTTCGTTTCCGCATTGTGTCCGTGATTAGTTCAGTGTACATGTAGGGCTCCTCATTTTTCCTTTTCTTCCAAGTATCGTCAGTGTTATTATTATTATTATTATTATTATTATTATTATTATTATTATTATTATTATTATTATTATTATTTGTATCAATTTAGGAAGACTCGGCTTGTGCCGGTAACATAATGGGCTGACTCGGCCTAAGCAAGGAGTCACCCTCTTGATTATGAAGCTACAGGTACATATATCTACAAATATTTACAACACAAATAATTATAACATATACATTTATACAATAATTACAAACAACTTCAGACTTCGTATGTCCCCGTTTTGGGATGTATTATTATTATTATTATTATTATTATTATTATTATTATTATTATTATTATTATTATTATTATTATTTACCACTGCTTTGAGGTGCTCTGTGAAAAAAGTACTTGTCCATCTCGTAACATAAACTACTGTACTTTAAATTCCGAAATTTCATTGTTTTCTTTTTTTTTGACATGTGGTGTTTTTGAATCTCTAATTTCGAAACAAATATCCTCCAGTGACACCATCTACATGTTGTTTATAATGATTGTTAGTATGTAAGCCTTTCGGACAATGATAGACATACTACACAAAATAAAATGTAACAAAACTGAGTTTTCATAACAGTTTGCATTTTAAATGGTTCACTGATATGATGTGGACACCAATTTTGTTGGAAGTAGCCTGCTTGTAAAAAATTCATAGCCTAATTTGATTTCTGTCGACAGCCGGTGAAAGTTATAATTGCGGACTAATGGAGAAGGAGCTCGGCAGTTGAACATCATCAATCATCATCATTCATTTGGTGCTCGCCCAACTGACAGTCCCGCGATGCTTGTTTACATAATGTTTTCACATGTAAATACTCATTCAGCGATGTGACTAGCGCTGCTGCTTTTTGCGTGTTGCACTCTCGGATAAATACTCCAAACACCAGCAGCAGGAGGAGCGAGGTGATTAGCATTCACACTTCAGCTTTTGAGGAAATGAATAGACTAAGACTTCTTGATTTGTGATACTGGTAAGCAAGCAATACGCGATAACCATCTCCACTCCTTTCTACCGTGTACAGTTTATCGTTTCGTGTATGCAAAGCATGATTGGTCGGCTATATAATAGTGTTTGCATACACTTCCTGTTACAAGGGGAAATATTTTGTACCACAAGGTTGTTCACTCTAACAGGTGCTGCTGTGTTTATTTATAATATCACAAACAAGAAGTCTCAGACCATGAATATTTTCATCATAACATATTTTCGGCAACATTACCGAGGAGAATTAGAGTAGGTGAAGCTTTATCTGACCCTGTAATAATGAATAGGGGAATTCCTCAAGGCAGTATTATCGGACCTTTATGTTTTCTTATATATGTAAATGAAATGAGTAAAGGAGTGGAATCGGAGGGAAGGCTTTTTGCTGATGATGTTATTCTCTATAGAGTAATAAATAATTTACAAGATTCTGAGCAACTGCAACGTGACCTCGATAATGTTGTGAGATGGACAGCAGGCAATGGTATGTTGATAAACGGGGTTAAAAGTCAGGTTGTGAGTTTCACAAATAGAAAAAGTCCTCTCAGTTTTAATTACTGCGTTGATGGGTTAAAAGTTCCTGTTGGGTATCATTGTAAATATCTAGGTGTTAATATAAGAAAAGACCTTCATTGGGGTAATCACATAAATGGGATTGTAAATAAAGGGTACAGTTCTCTGCACATGGTTATGCGGGTGTTTAGGGGTTGTAGTAAGGATGTAAAGGAGAGGGTATATAAGTCTCTGGTAAGACCCCAACTAGAGTATGGTTCCAGTGTATGGGACCCTCACCAGGATTACCAGATTCAAGAATTGGAAAAAAATCCAAAGAAAAGCAGCTCGATTTGTTCTGGGCGATTTCCGAAAAAAAAAAAAATAGCGTTACAAAAATGTTGCAAAGTTTGGGTTGGGAAGAACTGAGAGAAAGAAGAAGAGCTGCTCGACTAAGTGGTATGTTCCGAACTGTCAGCAGAGAAATGGCGTGGAATGACATTAGTAGACGAATAAGTTCGAGTGGCGTTTATAAAAGTAGGAAAGATAAAGTTGAAGATAAAGTTGGAATTCAAGAGGACAAACTGGGGCAAATATTCATTTATAGGATGGGGAGTTAGGGATTGGAATAGCTTACCAAGGGAGATGTTTAATAAATTTCCAATTTCTTTGAAATCATTTAGGAAAGGGCTAGGAAAACAACAGATAGGGAATCTGCCACCTGGGCGACTGCCCTAAATGCAGATCAGTATGGATTGATTGATGACATGATTGATTGAAGAGACTATTGCCATGTCGTAAGCTTTATTACTGATCAGAGTAGAGCAGTAGAACCTGCGCGGATGTAAAAAATATTATCCGCATCCGTACTTCCTTCATCCACACCCGCATCCACATCCGCGAATGAATCCGCGGATATTGCAACCATTTGACTATATTACACCCAAGGCACTGAGACGCATAGATCTGTTGACTTAACACATTAGGCCTGATACTTCGCAACAGCCCCCTATAGTGACACGTTTATGACGGATTTCCTCTTGGGACAACTACTGGCTCTTTTTCGGAACCTTTGTTCACTAATTGCGGCCAAGAGCCAGCTGGATTAAGTAAGATTTACGGCTTTATGGACTCAAGGCTCGTATCATATATGACCATTTTCTCATTCCAATGTCTATGGTCACCTCACCGCAAACAAAATTACAGTAACTGCAAACAATTATGAAAATCTAACTTGTCCAAATTTCTAGAATATACCGGAGTGAAATCAATAAACATAAATAAATTTTAAAATATATATAAATTATCAGCAAAATTTCCCGCACTGCCATACAGTTTGCATCGGCGAAAACGCTTAATTTGGTGGATATCCGTGCAGGGCTGTATAGAGCAGATAGTTATGGAAACTGACAAGATGCCTGCACTGTGGTGACGGATTGCGTATCGGTGACATGATTGTTCAGACAGACGGAGGTCGACATCGAGAGGCGGATTCACTTCCAGCAGAGTTTGCAAATGAAGAGGGTACTGTAAATGTTAGTATACCATTCTTTACACAGAAGTCTCTGATAAGTAATGACGTGCAGGTAACCACCCTATATTTGTATAGAGTTATATTTTGACTAAGGTAGAAATTGCTTTCCCATTTTCCCCCAATGTTAGTGGCCTCTTTCACTAACAAGTCGGTTACTATCATTTATCTCTAACTTAATGAATGATGCATGTACACTGCTATCCCATAATGTCACCATATTTCGATACTAGATGCCGGGTTGTCAAGATCCTTGAACTGAAACAACACTACCTAACTAAGTAGCATTATTTATTATCCACTAAATTTATTAAACTACTATTTATTCGCATTTGAGTTGTATAATTCATTTCTTCAGTCATTCTGCCAATAATACAGCACACTGGAGCGTCAAATCCCCGCTCTCCGACAGGCGTCTCGCAGTGCAGCCTAGTTCCAGAACAGTTCCTACACAGCTCGCCGCACGCCGAGTATCAAAATCGTCTTGATTCCCTACGCTACTTACTGACGCACAAAACTCACGACCATCTCGTAGCTCACTTTTGACTGATGCAAGACTGATTCAGGACTTGCTCCATACTACCACAGCTGCACTCTTTATTTAGGCCCGCGGAAGATTCCCGTACCTTCCACTTCCAGATCATTCTGGGTGCCTTCTTTATTGTTAATCACCATTCAGTTCCTTCTAACAAGTTTCTTTACCACGAGCTTCAACAATTCGCCGGTGAAATCTTTTTGCTTACTGCTGGCCCACACACCACTGTGCCGTCATTGTCGCTTCTCGCTGGTCTTCATTTTTATGTGTACGACTCCTTGGCTGAACGGTGAGCGTACTGGCCTTCGGTTCATAGGGTCCCGGGTTCGATTCCCGGCCGGATGGGGCATTTTAACCGTAATTGGTTAAATCCAGTGGCACGGGGGCTGGGTGTATGTGTTGTTTTCATCATAATTTCATCCTCATCACGACGAGCAAGTGGCCTACGGGCGTCAAATGGAAAGACCTGCGCACCTGGCGAGCCGAACCCATCCTGGGATATCCCGGCACTAAAAGCCATACGACATTTCATTTTTTCATTGTTATGTTATGTTATGTTATGTTATGTTACGTTATGTTATGTTATGTTATGTTATGTTTTGTTATTAGGCGTCTGAGGAGTGTTTACTGGAGGCAGCGAGTGATACTATGTACTCGCTCTAAACTGAAAGATGCAGTCTGTTGTTACCTCTATAACTTTTGTGGTACCGGTATGAAATGTTCTACCGGGTACTATATTTTTCGGCTGGTGACCCGCGTTTCATTGTGTGTGTGTGTGTGTGTGTGTGTGTGTGTGTGTGTGTGTGTGTGTGTTTGTAATCCATGTATTCAAGTGCACACGATCCTCAAAACCATTGCCTAAACTCGTAAATCCTAACGACTATATGTTTTAAACTTACGCGTTACAAACGTTCACACACGGAGAACGCGAGCTGATAATGTAGTCGACAGGTACTACATCAGCTTCTCAGCTGAGTGATTGTGTTTCGATTTACGCAATCAGAAATTAAATTTGTCCAGTATAATGTTATTGAAAATAAAATAATAATGCCGCCTCTGTGATGTAGTGGTTAGTGTGATTAGCTTCCACCCGCGGAGGCCCTCGATCGATTCCCGACTCTGGCACGAAATTTGAAAAGTGGTACGAGGGCTGTAACGGGAACCACTTAGCCTGGGAGGTCAGCTGAGTAGAGGGGGTTCGATTCCCACTTCAGCCCTCCTCAAAATGGTTTTCCGTGGTTTCCCACTTCTCTTCCAGGCAAATGCTGGGATGGTACCTAACTTAAGGCCACGGCCACTCCCTTCCCTCCTCCTTGTCCATCCCTTCCGATCTTCCCATCCTCCCACAATGCCTCTGTTCAGCATAACCGGTGAGGCCACCTCCTGCCTAGTTGTACGCCTCCTTCTCCCGACGCAGTCTCACGCTCCAGGACACTGTCGTTGAGGCGGTGGAGGTGGGATCCCTCGCTACGTCTGAGGGAAAAACCAACCCTGGAATGTAAATGGATTAAGAAAGAAAGAACACCTAATAATAATCGTACTGCCTCAGCTACCGTGTGCAAGTATTTTAATTTTACGCCATCTGGTTGCTTACTAGTCAATTTCGACGATCCGTTTTAATCTAGGCCTACTAAATAGCAGATCAAACTGAATCCCTCTTGGGGGTCTGTAACTGAGAGTTAATGAATTTTGTCAGGTAAACACCAAAAGTCTCACCAGAGATCTCCTACATGCTGACATCTTAAGACATGGAGCGTCAAATGGACATTTTTCCTGCCCTTAAAATATCCGACTACCTCTGCCGGGTTTGAACCTGCTATCTTGGGATTCGGAGGCCGAAAATCATCCCCAGAGGGAGCTTTTGTAGCTTAAAGCTCACTTTCTCGAACACAATAGAATGTTCTTGACTTTGGCACAAGAAATTCATTTAATAGTATAATTACGGGTGAGCTGTTTGGCAAAGCTGGGCAAAGAGGATCAGACGTAAACAGCAGTAAGACGACATCATGCAAAAAAGAAAATAAGTGGGGGAGTATTTTATATAATTTAGAGGTGACAATGCCTACTGCCTTGTGTGCGATGATAGAATAGTTACAAGTTTTAATACCGCCAAGTGATTCTACATGATGATGATGATGATGTTTGTTGTTTAAAAGGGCCTAACATCTAGATCATCGGCCCAAGTAGTTCTACCAGAGCGACTGGTATTCTCTGAAAAAGATTCACAAAAAGCCACAACCATGAGAATATGTTATAATGTCCTGCTCCATCGCTAAGTTATTAGCATGTTGGCCTTTGTTCCAAAGGGGCCGGGTTTCACTCCTGGCCGAGTCGGGAATTTTAACCTTCGTTGGTTAATTCCGATGGTTCGGGAGCAGGCTGTATGTGCCGACTTCAGCATTAGAATTCGTCATACGTATGGCCCTATTCTCAGAGAAGCGCAGGTCGCCGATCAGGCGCCAGTTCCGGGGGACACTCGCCATTAAATTAAAATACAGACGTGGCCAAATTATTACAATAAATTTTATGCCAATAAGTAGATAAGTGGTGGATTCATTCTGATATCCATAATGATACTTTATGTATTTTGCACCTCTGGAACACTTTACTCGACAACAGTTGGCAAGAATGAATGTTGAAGTGCACATGTTGTTCAGCTGAGATTTCCCGCCCTGTGACTTCTGCCGAGTGTTCATAGCTTTTGTGTTTCTGTTTTTTTGTACTGCAATTCATCATTGTTTTTGTGTAATACAGTTCAACTAAAAGATATTTTGAAGTATTCACAGTGTGTTCCAACCCTGATGATACAGTGGTGTTCCATTATTGTGTTAGTGAAATATTTTGAGGTTATGGGGAAAAAGTGTAACCTTTCCCCAAGAAAAATTGCCATAGTAAGGACCTTACTTGATGTAAAGACTTACACACCACAAGCAATAGCCCAGAAATTAGGTATTTCGCAAACTTCAGTGAACAGAATTTTAAAAATGAAAATGGTGGACAATTATATGCTAAGGATCGTGTAGGCAAGTGTGGACAGAGCAAGATTTTGAGCCCCAGAAACACGAGAAAACTTAAGAATCTTGTGATTAGTAATCGTAAACTTACAAGTAATGATCTGAGTAAGATAATGGAGCAGTGTGGGGTTAATATATCCCCCAGATCTGTACGAAGGGAGTTGTTCAACAACGGCTTAAAAGCAAAGGGACCACGAAAGAAGGCTAAGATTACACCTTCCATGGCTTCCCGGCGACTTCAATGGGCCACGCATCAAAACTTTTCAGCGGATGAATGGAAGAAGGTATGTAGTATATCAAAGGATTTAATCATTTTGTGAGCTAAAACCTGCTAATATATTCGTATTACTTTTATGATCATGTGGCACGGGGGAGATAGCAGACAATGATCCATCTATACCTAACCTTTGAAAATGAAACAACATATCGCGCCTGTCCAATAACAACCTAGCGCTTTACAATGGGGAGTGACATCACGACGCAGTCATACCAGCACATGGGTTGTCTTTTTTCGCGTGGTGGCCATCTTGCCTATTAGCACCATCTTCAAACCCTCAACTTTTTAACTAGTTCAGTCACTTGAATACTGCGATTATTATGTTAATGGTATCTGAACACTTGCTTTTCTGTGGTTCGGTTAAGCCAAACGGGATATTAGAAACTATAAACCGCAATTATCATCACTGTGAGTATTTTAGTCTTGTCTTATCACTCTGGTACTATCCGTGAGGGCTCTAGCGTCGAACCAAGTTGTATCTTGTGTTCGTTCGCCGTGTTCAGTATTAGGCTATAGTCGATGTACAAAAAACACGACCTAATAACTGGAAAACGTAATTTGATGTTGTTATATATTAAGAGGCTGTGGGAAGATCTCAATCTTAATAAATAAAGTTCTACACATTCATTTATCAGAAGTCAAACATGACGTACCACGTATCAAGGTAGTAATTTTAACCGCCAGATACCATCTTATTACTGGAGTGAGCTGCTAACCCACACAGTAGAGACTGCTCATCAGTTTCACGAGTTATCAAGGCCACGTCAATGGTCGAATGTGAACAGAAATGATCTTAACTTAATTGTTAGATAGAAGACACCATCTCATTTAAAGCCAAATTCCATCTATGTTATTTTTACGCCACTCTAAAAACTTTTTATGGTTTTCTGAGACGCCAAAAATCCGATATATTCCGACTCAGGAGTTCTTTGACATGCCGATAGATCTATCGATAAGAAGCTGGTTCATTTGAGCACATGCAAAAATTTCCATCCTGAATCGGGATCAATGAAAATTAGTATCGTGGAAAAAGTAAGTATTCGACACATCATAGTGCCCCGTGGTCGCCATCCCATGCTCTGAAATTGAGTGCTGCTGGGTAGTCACAAGAGTGGAAACCATGCTTCCACTCAAGGAGGTACACTATTTCCCTTCACGGCCAGTAGACCGCTCCTAATGCCAGTCATCCGACACCATAATCGGTTGGCTGGCTGACAGAGAAACGGTAAAATATAATTGTGTGTAGAGTGATTAAATTTACTCGTCTTAATGGCCCATCAGTACCTGAAAAACCTGCTGTAAACAAATGTATTTTTTCCAGGATTTACCTTGTCCTGACCCTGCACCGACTCAAGTGTTAGGGCACCTTACATTCCGATCAACCTTAGAGGCAAGTCTGTTTCAGTTTGACTTTCTCCCTTTTCTTCCCCATAGAAGTGCAGATAAACCAACAAGCTTTACACAGTCACTCTTCCAGTTTACGTGGTGCAGTCATGCTCAGTTATTAAAACACGTCTACAGTGATGAACAGTTTGCATACGCAACCATTGCATGTGTATTGCTAAAAGAAAATATTTAAAAATTAAAATAAACGCAAGTCACCACATCCAAAGCCTCTTCTTGCTCTTTTTTTGCTAATGGCTTTACGTCGCACCGACACAGATAGGTGTTATGGCGACGATGGGATAGGAAATGGCTAGGAGTTGGAAAGAAGCGATCGTGGCATTTGCCTGGTGTGAAAATGGAAAACCACGGAAAACCATCTTCAGGGCTGCCGACAGTGGGATTCGGACACACTATCTCCCGGGTGCAAGCTCACAGCTGCGCGCTCCTAACCGCACGGCCAACTCGCCCATCTTCTTGGTCTACCAGGAACAAATCACAATTATTTCGGGATATGGAGGTCTTCGCTACTTACTCCAGATTTCGTAGCCGTCAGTACTTTCTATCATTCCTTTCTGAAATTACTACGTAGATTTAAACACTCAAGCTCTTTAGACTGTTTTAGTCGTGACATTACAGAATTTCGCCCCAGTGTAGCAGTGGGCTCGTTCGTTGGATAGCCACACACTTTCAAGGTCCGCCATTGGTACACCTCTGCAAGCTTCCTATGGAGGACAATGCAGTGAGGGTATGCTAGGGGAGGTATATACCTTCTCTTGTATAAATGCCTGCCTTTTCGGCCTTAATAATACTACTTCGATTGTTGATCCGTATCTGCGGTGTACTGGTTAGTGCGATCAACTGCCATCCCCGAAGCCACGGGTTCGATTCCCGACTCTGACACAGAATTTGGAGAGTGGTACGAGGACTGGAACTGGGTACACTCAGGCTCTGGAGGTCATCTGAGTATAAGGGGTTCGATTCCCACCTCCGCCAACCTCTTAGTAGTTTTCCCTGGTTTCCCACATCTTCTGCAGGTAAATGCCGGGATGGTACCTTACTTAAGGCCTCGACCGCTTCCTTCCCCCTTCCTTGCCTATACCTTCTGATCTTCCCATCCCCTACAAAGCCCCTGTTCAACATAGCAGGTGAGGCCACCTGGGTGCGGTACTGGTCCTCCTTCCGAGTTGTATCCCCGATCAAATGTGTCACGCTCCAGGACAATTCTCTTGAGACGGGAGGGGTGGGAGAGGCGGGAGAGGCGGGATCCCTCGCTGAGTCTGGGGAAAAGCCAATCCTGGGGAGTAAATGGATGAAATAAAGCAATTAAGAAACTGGTTAGATTATTGATTTTTTTCAGCACAGTTTCTTCTTTAACTCGGGAATGAATTGTTTTCTTTCTTCCGTCAGTAATTTTTTCATTCATTGTGGTATTTTTTGTTTTTAACCTTCGAAATAGAAGAGTGACAACGACATTTTTCGATAAATTCCATTACAAATTTTTTCGCCCACGTCACTTCAAAATCACGGCACAATTTTGAAAATACCAGCATCTTCAAAAATAACACAACGCGAAACAGTACTGGACGAACAAGATAAAGCAACAGCAGCTGAACATTTGGTCGGCCGGTATTGTCACCCACATGAGTTCTACCTGTCACATGCCACGTCCTGCAGGTAGAAATGATAGATGTTCTATAGTCCAGTAGTTCAAACAATTGGTTGACCGAATGACACACGTGCGTTTTGCCTTTCAGTCTTCAAAATGTGCTGGCCGAACAGGAGGCCTCATTAAGTACAGGGTAAATGACGTGAAAAAGTAATATGCACCGAATCCATACGTCCATTCGTTTAAGCAGGAATTGTGTAAATTTACGCGTTGTTACTTTATTTATTGAATTATCCTCGTATCTTTCCAGCCAGTAGCTTACCATACATTATTTTACACGCTAGCTACATTAGGAAAAGATCTTGTAATCAAATTGTGTCTTCCCATCTGCACCCCAGTCGTTTCACACCCTGGTGCTGTTAGAACATTAGGGGACTTGGGGATCTTCCATTGTCACATTAAGTTCTATTCATTCCCATCATTATCGTCCATCCTGAAGCTAAAGTGGCGTATTATGCACCCTTCGAGTCAGAATCAATTAAGAGAAACATGTAAAATGACAATGAGCAGAATATATTGAGTGGTGATAAAGGGGCCATATTAGAACGAGACAAGCCATCAATCGAGGTACATTGCATTAAAGGGCAGAATACAATTAGACTACTTAGACCGTTCTTTTATCTTACCTAATGTCCTCTTCTTTCGCCTGGCTGGTCAGTCGGTAGAGTGGTGGTCTTTCGGGAAGATGGGTCTAACAAATATCTAAAATTGAAGTAGGACGGGACACTAACAACTATACGTGAATGAGAATCCAAAGATGAGGGATGGAAAACTTTAATCCACGGAAACATAAAATGAAGATAAAATCCCCCTCCAAAAAATCAAAACATTAAACAAAAGAAGAAACTCAAAATTTTATGAAACAAATATTCATTATCACAACTGAATAGTTCAGATGAGTTTCATATCAACACAGAAAACAAGTATGATAGATCTGTTAGATCACATTTACAGTTAGTCCGATATTAGGGGCTGCCTGGCCGAGGAGGAAAAGGCGTGCTTGGTTCACCCGGAAAGACGTGGGTTCGATTCCACGCCAGGAAATGAATACATTTAAGAGAATAGATTTCCACTTCCGGAGATGCACGTGCTCTGAAGTTCACTCAGCCTACACCAAAAATGAGTACCAGGTTAATTCTTGGGGACAAAGGCGGTCGGCCGTAGAACTAACCACTCTAACCCACCAAGTGCCGAGGTTACGGGCAGTGGAAGCCTTTACCTTCCAACCCTCCAAGGTCATTCATGACCTGTAGAAAGATGACTTTCTTAGCGTAATGTCAATAAGTAACGAAATAAGTGAACGTGATACTGAGGTTGGGTGGATAAAAGTTTCCATTCCCTACTCGGACAGCGTACGGTGGGCCTCCTAGACCTCGGCGGTTACGCCGTCTCTCAGGCCAAGGAGATTTGTGTTGGTGAAGTGATTTACGGAAATTGTGTGATGGGTAAATTCGTGACCTATAAAGGAACTCTCCTGGCGTTCGCCTTATTGCGAGAGAATGAAAAATCACGGAAAACCATTCTCAGGACACCGGACGGCTGGGACCAACCCCTCCGACTCCCAAATGCAAAGCCACACTTCTAGCCAAAACTAGCCGCTGCACCGAAACCTTGTCTATTCAGTGACGTGATACGTGATTATTTATTTCTCTAGGGTTGGTTAACCCACATTCCTGCTAAAATAAAATCGTACAGTGCTGTAAAATGAATAGTGGCGGGACCCATGGAAGAATAAATTAAAGTAACTTCTCAAAAACTTGCAAATTTCCTTTTATCATTATTCCCTTCTTTAACAGTGTGATAATATCAATAGTTTCCCTTCAAAATCTTCCAGAAATACCGTATCATAGTTTATATGATTTTTTCTATTACATTCTTCTTCTAATGATTTGTTTTGATATTGTGTATAAGCTGTATGAATACCAAGCCATTGTTGTTCCAGCTGTACTCTGTGATTGTGAAACTTGGGTTACATACAGAAGGCACTTACTATGCCCTGGAAAAATACCATCAACGCTGCATTAGGAGAATCCTAGAAATAAAACGGGAAGACAGGCGCACTAAGATAAGCGTTTTGGGGCAAGTTAATACAACCAGCATTGAGGCTCACATAAAAAAAAAAAAAAAAAAAACACCAACTTCGATGGACAGGTCATGTAATTCGCATGCCTGAGTCACGTCTCCCAAAACTAATCATGTACTGTCAGTTGAAGGGCGGACAGAGAAAACAGGTGTGTAAGAAAAACGCTATAAAGACGTTCTGAAGGCGAATCTAAATAAATGTCCAATTGACCCTGGGACATCTATCCTTTGAACTACAACGGAGGAAACTTTTGGCCGACAAACGCAATGCTAGGAAAGAGCGTATGAATAGCAGAATCATCAACCCTCAGGGATTAGTTGCTACCAAAGACACCGTGTGCCAACATTATGGAAGAGTCTGTGGTTCCAGAATTGGATTATACAGTCATCAAAGAATCTATGTGATTTGAACTTACCTTTGGAAGACAATCATACTCGTTAACGAGTGACAGCCTAATAATAATAATAAATAAAATACTATTCGTGACTGGAAGAGAGAACTTGGAATCCAGTCCATTCATTCATGGACGCACGTCATTCATCCATTCACTCATTCATTCAGGCAGGAAGTATTTCATTCAAAGTAGAATGTTCAATTTAGTCCATCAAGATGTTCACTCCCCCAGTCAATCACTCATTCATCAATTAATGTACGGCTCCATAGCTAAATGGCTAGCTTGCTAGCCTTTGGTCCAAGGGGTCCCGGGTTCGATTCCCGGCAGGGTCGGGAATTTTAACCATCATTGGTTAATTCCCCTGGCGCGGGGGCTAGGTATATGTGTTGTCTTCATCATCATTTCATCGTCATCACGACGCGCAGGTCGCCTACGGGAGTCAAATAAAAATACCTGCACCTGGCGAGCCGAACCCATCCTGGGAAATCCCGGCACTGAAAACCATACGGCATTTCATTTCATTAATGCTCTCTCCCCAGTTAGTGGCTATCCGTGACCGAGTGAGAACAGTGTTATTCATTCATTCATACACGACCACAATTCAGCCATGAAATCATCCACTTACTAATTCATGCAGTCATCCACTCATTCAGTTCAGTCATAATGTATGTTGTAATGGTAGAATAACTCCGTAAGACATGTGATACAAAAGCACTAAATAAGCTAAGGAAGGGGAAGGTGCATGTTGTCCTAGACTAGATAACATTGTTAACGTCTAAGATAGAAACAAATCCCTCATTACTCCAGTTCTCCGGGACGTGATAGCTGAGAGCGATTGTCACTGGCTTCTCACCTATGTGGCCACAATTCGAGTCCCGACCAATGAATATGGGAATTCTGTAATTAAGTGTCATATCCCCGTCTGTCCTATTCTACGCAAAACTAGAGATCCTCTGGCTATGATAACGATATGAACAGTGTCCTAAGTCAGGGATTGAGACATATCACACGTTGTGTACCTCTTTTCCCTTCCTGCTGTTGGATTTACTTCGCCCCGACTCAAACAGGTCTTATGTTGACGACAGGAGAGGACAGATCAAGGAATGGCTCGGCATTTGTCTGGTGAAAAATATGGGAAACCGAGATATTGGGGTTCGAACCCACTATCACCGAGCGAGTTTGCTGTGTGTTTAGTGTCGCGTAACAATGAGCTTGCAGCCCTGAGGATGGTTTCCTGTGGTTTCCCATATTCACATCAGGCAGATATTGGGGCTGTACCTTAATTAAGGCCATGGCCGCTTCTTTCCCAATCCTAGCCCTTTTCCATCCTTGCGTTACTGAAAAGCGTCAATGTGTTAATTCGACGTGAAACCATTAGCGAAGAAAAAGAATCCACCATCTCCCGAGTGCAAGCTTAAAATTGCGTGAATCGAACTGGGTAGCAAACTCGCTCATTTTGTGAAACTCTCACGGGTAAAGTTATCATGACCTTGATTCCACTTTATTCGTCCAGTCTCCTGTAATATCTCCCTCCCCATATCTTTACCCTAATTAGAATCCTTGCTGAGTGTCTAGGGAGCCAACGTTTGCTAAGACGAAGTCTATTTTAGAGATGACGTAACTGAACTCGGCAAAGCACATCCTCTCGAGAACAGGGCAGTCTTCCAACTGATAAATGATTCCGTAGGAAACAGTTGGAGATGGTAAGTACCTGTAATGATGGCGTGGGACTTGAAACTCTCGTGACTCTGCTAGGAAATTGATTGTGCTGTGCATGTGTACTAGCCGAGCTCCCATCTGCCATCAATAACAATCACAAGGCCTTAACAACACTGCGTTACCAGTAGCTCTCATGTTAAATGTTACAAGTGTAAGCAACACACGATTCTAACCAAGAGGAAGTAAGTAGAAATAATACACTTACCTGAAAATATAACAAATTAAATACAAAACGATACACATTTGCATGTACTTTTTTACTTTCTTTCCTTCTTTCTTTCTTTCTTTCTTTCTTTTCCAGTCTCTTGTAATATCTCCCTCCCCCTATCTATACCCTAATTAAAAAATTGTTCCATGTGAAATCCTCACGGAGTATAAATAACTTTTAGTCCCATTTGCTCATTTGAGGAGCTAATGAATGTGAAAATGATGGTGAGTAAAATTGGGTAAGGGGGTGAAAGAAATCATCTGTGGCCTACGAATTGGAACTTTCACACTATTTTTTTGGAAGTGAAAATGTTAAACCACAGAAAATCATTCTAAGGACAGAATTCTCCCGGATACACTGCCTTGCTTCATAGCGGGCACTCCACTCGATTTCCTTCTATGTAACGTACTTGAATACATTATTGTCTTTCTTTCTTTCTTTCTTTCTTTCTTTCTTCTTTATTAACGTGCTTGAATACTTAGGGAATCTGGTGGGTTGAAGTCCACCTGAGACTTGTTCTCACAAGCAACTGTCGCTTCGGGGACATCAATCTTACAGATGAAATGCAAAAGCAAATTCATACGCAGAACCCCACTTGGCCCATAAGTGGCTACTGCTGGTTCGTGGTCCAACAGCTCTGCACTCGTCCGGCCAACAGAGCAGAGGAGGGGTGGCCACGGCTCTACCGTGGCTCTATGCCTCTGCATTCGAGAGGCGGGACCTCACGGCTAGCCCCAACCGTCGGCTGTCTTGAGAATGGTTGCCCGTGGTTCCATTCACCTGCGCTAAGTATAGGCCACGGCCGCCAATCACCTCACATTCTCCGTGCATCTCCTTCACCGTAACAAATCTCCCGGCCTGAGAGACGGCGTCACCGTCTACGAGGCCCGCCTCCCCCTTCAGGGGTGGAATTAAAACATTGCAGTGGTAGTAGTAGTAGTAGTAGTAGTAGTAGTAGTAGTAGTAGTGGTGGTGCAGTCTCAATAGAAGGAATACTTACTTACTTACTTACTTACTTACTTACTTACTTACTTACTTACTTACTTACTTACTTACTTACTTACTTACTTACTTTCCGGCTTGCTTGCTTGCTTGCTTGCTTACCGATTACTTGTTCCCTGATTTGCACACTTGCATGCTTACTGATCTAGCTGTACATAGGCTACTTGTAAGAAAATCAGTTATGTGTTTATCTCCCTTTTCGGGCCAATATTGCAGAGGGCTTGTTTGATATTTTTTTATTATTTTATGCACAAAATTAAACAGTTAGGTCACAGATATCCATTGCATTGAAAATGAATTTCAAGTGTATTATGAGGTTCTCGGCTTTAATCCGAACGGCTCTACGTGTCCTGTGGGCATAATCATCTACTCCAGAACTTCTAGATGCGTGCTAGTAATCGATCCTACAATTCAGCGTCAACAGGACATTGAACGAGCGGCGACTGTCACGAATGAAAAGAAGACAATAAATGATCCAGCAATCCCACACATAAAGGAGAAGTCAACCTGGAACATTGACGTGCAATCGGCCTCCTTATTGATCCATATGGCGCTCTTCCGAAGTCATTCAATAATCTTCACCACGACTACTGACCATCTACGAGCCTGGTCACCATTGTCCTTAAAGAGTCATATAAGTTAGTATTTTAGCTCACCATCTGGAGGAAGCCTCTTCCATACATGAGTACGGAACACTTCACCAAACTTTGTGAAAACTGGGTAGAAAAATCAAGAAAAGGGATGGATCGTATACGCGGTCAACACCCGTAACGATGACAAGAATACTTCCAAGTGTTCTACAGACATGATCATCAGACCATAATATCTCGACATTCCAGATGATCATTTATCGATCACGAACCTAGTGTCGACGAAATTAGGTCCGCCATAGAGACATTAAAGGTGGAAAGTTAGCAGGAGTTGTTCAAATCACTTCTGACGTGATCAAGGCCGAGGGGAGGCATCTTATTGGACCGATTAGCCAGGCTCATGACGTTAGTCTGGCACTCAGAACGCATACTATGAGTGTGGAAGAAAGCTCTGATTTTTCCATTCATGAAGAACGGTGATAACCAGGAATGTAAAAGCTACAGTGGAATCAAGTCTCCTTTCTATTCTCTGTAAAGTTTTCATGAAAACACTGCGAACAGGACTCACGGAGGGAAGCATAGAGAATATGACGGAGGCAGACGGACCAACACAGATAGGTCTTATGGCGACGATGGTACAGGAAAGGCCTAGCAGTGGGAAGGAAGCGACCGTGTTCTTAATTAAGGTACAGTCCCAGCATTTTTCGGGTGTGATTGTGAGAAATCACGGAAAAATATCATCAGGGCTGCCGACAGTAGGTTTCGAACCCACTACCGATACCTCACGAATGCAAGCTGATAGCTACGTGACCGAAACCGCACAGCCACTTGCTCGGTTCATTTTTTGTCTGTCTGTTTGGAGAAATTATTTGACATAATTTCTTGAGACTCTTTCTTTCTTTCTTTCTTTCTTTCTTTCTTTCTTTCTTTCTTTCTTTCTTTCTTTCTTTCTTTCTTTCTTTTTAAATTTGTATAACATCCAGGGTTGGTTTTCCCCTCGGTCAGCCAGGGATCCCACATCTGCCGCCTCAAAGGCAGTGTCCTGGAGCGTGAGTACTTGAGGTCTGGGGAATACAACTTTAAAGGAGGACTAGTACCTCGCCCAGGCAGCCTTACCTACTATGCTGAACAGGGGCCTTTTAGGGGGATGGGAAGATTAATTTATTTTTATTTTTTATTTTTTGCTAGTTGCTTTACGTCGCACCGACACAGATAGGTCTTATGGCGACGATGGGACAGGAAAGGGCTAGGTGTGGGAAGGAAGCGGCCGTGTCCTTAATTAAGGCACAGTCCCAGCATTTGCCTGGTGTGAAAATGGGAAACCACGAAAACCATTTTCAGGGCTGCCGACAGTGGGGTTCGAACCTACTATCTCCCGAATACTGGATACTGGCCGCACTTAAGCGACTGCAGCTATCGAGCTCGGTGGATGGGAAGATTAAAAGGGATAGCCAAGGAAGAGGGAAGGAAGCGTCCGTGGCTTTAATTTAGATACTATCCCAGCATTTGTCTGGTGGAGAAGTGGGAAACCAGGGAAAATCACTTCGAGGATGGCTGAGGAGAGAATCGAAACCCCCTCTACTCATTTGACGTCCCGGGGCTGAGTGGACCCGTTTCCGGCCCTCGTACCACTCTTCAAATTTCGTGGCAGAGCCGGGAATCGAACCCGGTCCTCCGGAAGTGGCAGTTAATCACACTAACCACTACACCACAGAGGCAGACTTATTGAGACTCAAGTTTATATTCAAGGATATTCGGAGAGTGCACTGATTAGTATGCAGCGGCGGAACAATATTAAGGAGTTAGAAATAGGAAATATAAAATTTATCCGTTAATATTTGCCGTTTCGAAAAACAGCACATTGTAACAGTTATGTCAAATATAATTTTCGATCTTCTCTTTTTGTGTATATTTACGTTGCGAATAACAATAAGTGAGACATTTGCGATTATTATTTTGCGCGAACTTCCTAATATTTCCGGAAATATTTGCTCCTTCTAAAATGTGTACATAACAAAAATTATAGAAACTGCAATTTCCGATCATTTATGTTGTTTACAATGAATTTATATTGTTAGTGCTTAGCCCATCAACGTTGAAATATGGAAATATTGCTTGGTCGAAATGACAACGAGTTAAATGGCGTTCATGGTCGTTGTTTTCATGATAGTTTTTGTAAGGTATAAAAAAGCGTGATCAGGAATATAACTATTGAAGTGGAAGAGAAACATGAAGAAAAATATTATGAGGTAAGACAGTCATGATGGGAGGTGGAAATTAAGGAATCTCTTGATTTCGAATGCCATAATACCGTCGAAACAGAAGAAAACTAAATACGGTGGCCTACTATGTCCTAAGTTCATAAAGCTGGTCAACAGTAACATTACAATAACTTTCTTCAGCTTGTCTCAGTTATTTCTGGGGTCGCTGGATCCACCCAGGCTCATTTTGCTTTTGGCTCGGGGTTTAATACCGGATGCCCTTCCTCACGCCACATAACTCTTGAGATGGATATTTTGACCCAGGATCGACCGGAACTCGAACCTCAGCCTTCTGGGTGGAAAGGCAGTAGCTAAGCCACTGAGCTAATCACGCCCCCTAATGTTAATTTAGAAGTGCTCTCTCTCTCTCTCTCTCTCTCTCTTCGGTTACGATTCATCTCCTCAAGATGGCATTACTGTTGCAATTGCAGTGACCTATAAAATGAAAACATAGTATAGATCATTTAAAAGAAAACACGGATACAAAATCATGCAATGTTTTTCTAACCGTACCTAGGTATACATTTCACTGTCCTTCAGTCAACATAATCATCATCAACTTGTTTTGATGACCAAACTTATAACATTCCAAGTGTGCATGGACAAGAGTACTTCAACCCGGGAGCTAAGTGGGGTGATTACTTAGGAGCAACCTTCCACTAGGAGACAACTGGGGTGCACCTAGTAAAACACCTCTAAGGGAATCATGCTGTACTTCACACGCATTCTTGCGTTTCAGCCCAAAGCTCTGGACGCTAGCGTTGTTCGTGCCGGAGGACTTTGAAGACAATCATCGTCTACTCCTCAAAATAGGGACGCATTTGTTTAGTGACTGGCATTCTTGAGTAAATTCCCATGCCTTGTGTGTAACAATCTGGTATTTCATTGAAACTACGGTGCCAAACATATGATTTAAGTTCAAATTGTGTGTTCCCTGTGCGTGCGGCTAACAGTACAGAGGATCTCGATATCCAAGGCCAGACCTTAAATGGTGCTTTATATGCCACGGTTGTGGTTAAGTGCGAGTCGGTAAGCTTCTAATGAGGACTTTACCTGCTTAGCTTTCTGTACATGAATTACCATCTTAATGTTCCCCCTGCATTGATACTAAAACCGTTAGATTGTAAAAGAAAAGCTATCCTGCAGACTGGTCGATGTATTTCATTATTTGATCTCCGCCCATTAAGTCTATAAATTGCTGAGCTATCTGCGCTTTACTCTTATTTCATAAGAAGCAAGTTCTGGAAATTACAAAACAGCCTACTTTTCTATCATTACAGACATTTTTCAAGCCATGAGCTTTGTGTCCCACTAGACAAGCAATGCAGCCTATAGTTTGAAATCGTAATATCTTCAACGGGCTTCAATCAGCAGTGACATTGTTTCATGTAATTTAGAATGTTAACGTAACATTCAGGCTTATTTTAGACTGTGCCCGCCTTTCTGGTGTAGTGGTTAGTGTGATTAGCTGCCACCCCGAAGGCCCTGGTTTGATTCCCGGGTTTGCCATGAAATTTGAAAAGTGGTACGAGGGCTGGAACCGGGTCCAGTCTGCCTCGGGAGGCCAACTGAGTAGAGGGGGTTCGATTCCCTCCTCAGCCATCCTCGAAGTAGTTTTCCGTGGTTTGCCACTTCTCCTCCGAGGAAATGCCGGGATGGTGCCCAATTTAAGGCCACGTCCGCTTCCTTACCTCTTTCTCGCCTGTACCTTCCAATCTTGTCATCCTCCCACAAGGCCTCTGTTCAGCAAAACAGTAGAGGCCGCCTGGTGACGTACTGGTCCTCCTCCCTAGTTGTATGCCTCGACCTAAAATCTCAGACTCCAGGACACTGCCGTTGAGGTGGTAGGGATTGGGAAAACCAACCCTGGAGGGTAAACTGATTAAGAAAGAAAGAAAGAAAGAAAGAAAGAAAGAAAGAAAGAAAGAAAAACCTAAACACACAAACATTACAATGGGAACAGCGAACTTCTTTTTTAAGTAGCTTCAAAGGCTTGTTAATCCACTTCAATCAATCAATCAATACTGATCTGCATTTAGGGCAGTCGCCCAGGTGGCAGATTCCCTATCTGTTGCTTTCCTAGCCATTTCCTAAATGATTTCAAAGAAATTGGAAATTTATTGAACATCTCACTTGGTAAGTTATTCCAATGCCTAACTCCCCTTACTATAAATGAATATTTGCCCCAGTTTGTCCTCTTGAATTCCAACTTTATCTTCATATTGTGATCTTTCCTACTTTTATAAACGCCATTCAAACTTATTCGTCTACTAATGTCATTCCACGCCATCTCTCCGCTGACAGCTCGGAACATACCACTTAGTCGAGCAGCTCTTCTTCTTTCTCTCAATTCTTCCCAACCCAAACATTGCAACATTTTTGTAACGCTACTCTTTTGTCGGAAATCACCCAGAACAAGTTGAGCTGCTTTTCTTTGGATTTTTTCCAGTTCTTGAATAGGTAATCCTGGTGAGGGTCCCATACACTGGAACCATACTCTAGTTGGGGTCTTACCAGAGACTTATATGCCCTCTCCCTTACATCCTTACTACAACCCCTAAACACCCTCATAACCATGTGCGGAGATCTGTACCCTTTATTTACAATCTCATTTACGTGATTACCCCAATGAAGATCTTTCCTTATATTAACACCTAGATACTTACAATGATCCCCAAAAGGAACTTTCACCCCATCAACGCAGTAATTAAAACTGAGAGGACTTTTCCTATTTGTGAAACTCACAACCTGACTTTTAACCCCGTTTATCAACATACCATTGCCTGCTGTCCATCTCACAACATTTTCGAGGTCACGTTGCAGTTGCTCACAATCTTGTAACTTATTTATCACTCTATAGAGAATAACATCAACCGCAAAAAGCCTTACCTCCGATTCCATTCCTTTACTCATATCATTTATATATATAAGAAAACATAAAGGTCCAATAATACTGCCTTGAGGAATTCCCCTCTTAATTATTACAGGGTCAGATAAAGCTTTGCCTACTCTAATTCTCTGAGATCTATTTTCTAGAAATATAGCAACCCATTCAGTCACTCTTTTGATTAGTCCAATTGCACTCATTTTTGCCAGTAGTCTCCCATGATCCACCCTATCAAATGCTTTAGACAGGTCAATCGCGATACAGTCCATTTGACCTCCAGAATCCAAGATATCTGCTATATCTTGCTGGAATCCTACAAGTTGAGCTTCAGTGGAATAACCCTTCCTAAAACCGAATTGCCTTCTATCGAACCAGTTATTAATTTCACAAACATGTCTAATATAATCAGAAAGAATGCCTTCCCAAAGCTTACATACAATGCATGTCAAACTTACTGGCCTGTAATTTTCAGCTTTATGTCTATCACCCTTTCCTTTATACACCGGGGCTACTATAGCAACTCTCCATTCATCTGGTATAGCTCCTCCGACCAAACAATAATCAAATAAGTACTTCAGATATGGTAGTATATCCCAACCCATTGTCTTTAGTATATCCCCAGAAATCTGATCAATTCCAGCCGCTTTTCTAGTTTTCAACTTTTGTATCTTATTGTAAATGTCATTGTTATCATACGTAAATTTTATTACTTCTTTGGCCTTAGTCTCCTCCTCTATCTCGACATCATCCTTGTAACCAACAATCTTTACATACTGCTGACTGAATACTTCTGCCTTTTGAAGATCATCACATACACACTCCCCTTGTTCATTATTTATTCCTGGAATGTCCTTCTTGGAACCTGTTTCTGCCTTAAAATACCTATACATACCCTTCCATTTTTCACTAAAATTCGTATGCATGCCAATTATGCTTGCCATCATGTTATCCTTAGCTGCCTTCTTTGCTAGAGTCAATTTTCTAGTAAGTTCCTTCAATTTCTCCTTACTTCCACAGCCATTTCTAACTCTATTTCTTTCCAGTCTGCACCTCCTTCTTAGTCTCTTTATTTCTCTATTATAATAAGGTGTGTCTTTAGCATTCCTTACCACCCTTAATGGTACAAACCTGTTTTCGCATTCCTCAACAATTTCTTTAAACCCATCCCAGAGTCTGTTTACATTTTTATTTACCGTTTTCCACCGATCATAGCTACTTTTTTAGAAACTGCCTCATGCTTGCTTTATCAGCCATATGGTATTGCCTAACAGTTCTACTTTTAAGACCTTCCTTTCTATCACATTTATTTTTAACTACCACAAAAACAGCTTCATGATCACTAATACCATCTATTACTTCAGTTTTCCTATAGAGCTCATCTGGTTTTATCAGCACCACATCCAGGATATTTTTCCCTCTGGTTGGTTCCATCACTTTCTGAACCAGCTGTCCTTCCCATATTAACTTATTTGCCATTTTTTGGTCATGCTTCCTGTCGTTCGCATTTCCTTCCCAATTGACATCTGGCAAATTCAGATCTCCCGCTACAATCACATTTCTTTCCATGTCGTTTCCCACATAGCTGACTATCCCATCAAATAATTCCGAATCCGCGTCAGTGCTACCCTTTCCCGATCTGCACACTCCAAATATATCAGGTTGCCTATTATCTTTAGAAATGAGCCTTACACCTAGAATTTCATGTGTCTCATCTTTAACTTTTTCGTGGCTTAGAAATTCTTCTTTCACCAGAATGAACACTCCCCCTCCCACCCTTCCTATCCTATCTCTACGATACACACTCCAGTGCCGTGAGAAAATTTCTGCATCCATTATATCATTTCTCAGCCATGATTCAACTCCTATTACAATATCTGGTAAATATATATCTATTAAATTACTTAATTCTATTCCTTTCCTTACAATACTTCTACAGTTCAACACTAACAATTTTATGTCATCCCTACTTGATTTGCAGTTCCCTGTTCCCTTATCACCGCTCCCTAGGCCATCCCGTTTCCCTGAATGTACCTCCCTATTACCCTTCCAAACAAATTTCCTAACTTATACGTACCGCTGCGGTTTAAATGAAGGCCATCTGAGCGCAGATCCCTATGTCCTACCCACCCATTAGGATCTAGAAATTTCACTCCCACTAGAAATTTCACTACCATGATGGCCATAGTTGTTATCATGTATTTAAATCAGGAATTTAGTACTTTAACTATTTAACTAGTTGAATCAATGATCTTGTAAATGAATGTTGTTCCTGGATACCGAAGTCTGACAAGAGGCATTTGAAATGTGGGTGTAAACAAGAATGTTTCGAATATCCTGGAATTAGAAGATTTCATACAATGAAGTCCTACTCCCAGCTAATACAAGGCATGAACTTTTAAGAACAGTGAAATACTTGAAAATTCTTTATGTCGGAGAATTATTGAGAGGTGAAAATATCAATTGCTGAAAATCACACTTCAAGGTGGAGTCGATGGTCGCCGGTGGGTCTCGAAGGAGGAGAAACTTATGCTTGAACAACATCAAAGATTGGATAGCAGTTCGATCATCAGAACAGATTTTAGAACAGCTGTCAAAAAATGTGAACTTATCAAATTGTTAGCCAGCATTAAGGTAAGGGTTATTCTGCCCGAAGGCAGGTCCCAACCTCCGCAGAGGTGTTCCTGAGCCGGATTTTACGTGCGGTAGGTTGGCCAGTTCCTTTCCGCTCCTCCATTCCCTTACCCCCCACCAATAGCGCGTGGCAACCCATCCAACTCCTGACCACGCCCAATGTTGCTTAACTTCGGAGATCTCACGGGATCCGGTGTTTCAACACGGCTACGGCCGTTGGCAGCCAGCATTAGGGAGATCTGAAATGGTACATAGAAGAAGAAGAAGAGAAGAAGAAGGAGAAGAAGAAAAGGAGGAGGAAGAAGAATGATATTCCATTCTACGTCATATTTCCTATGCTTTCGTTCTTCAAAACTTGGAAAGTGTAACTTCTAGGTACTCTAAGTTAATTACTGACCGCATAAGAATAAACCAACCGGGAGATTTTCCATTGCAACTCCAACAGTTTTTTAACTGATAGATACTTGACAGATGGCTACACTGTCCCCCTGTGGGTTGGGGAGGTAGAATAACACCCAAGGTATCCCCTCCCTGTAGTAAGAGGCGACTAAAAGGGGCCCCACGGGCTCTGAACTTTGGAGCGTGGGTTGGCGACCACGGGGCCCTTACCTGAGTACTGGTATTGCTTCCACTTACTTGTGCCGGGTTCCTCACTTTCATCTATCGTATCCGACCTCTCTTGGTCAACTCTTGTTCTTTTACGACCCCGACGCTATTAGGTTTGTGAGGGCTAGGGAGTCTTTCATGTTCACGCCCGTCGTGGCCCTTGTCTTCCTTTGGCCGATACCTTCATTTTTCGAAGTGTCGGATCTCTTCCCTTTTTCCCCTCTGATTAGTGTTATATAGAGGATGGTTGCCTAGTTGTACTTCCTCTTAAAACAATAATCACCACCACCACCACCACCGATGGCTACACTGCGTCATGTGGACGAGTCAAGCTGATTCTTTGAATGGTGTACCCTGAACCGAGCATCGATCATCAATCAACACTGATCTGCATTTACCGGGCGGTCGCCCAGCTGGCAGATTCCCTATCAGTCGTTTATCTAGATTTTTCTTATATAATTTCAAAGAAGTTTGAATATTTTTAATAAATCTCTTGGTTAATTATTCCAGTATTTAAGTCATCTTCCTATAAACACCTACATTGAGAATGTCTGAAAGAAATGAACCACCTCGGAATGAGCACACGAGTTTGGCATTTCCTTGTCTCGATCGATGGCCCACTCTGCTCTGTCTCTTGATTAGATTATGCAGCCCACACATGAGTTTGAGTTTGACACTCCTCGGTTAGAGGGTTAGAGCACCTCCGTGTCACCAGAATGCTAAGGAAAGTGTGCGGAGAAGAGACGGACTATTGCACACTCCGTACAGTGAGCAAAATTGTTGCCCAGCTTTGTCAACCAAGGGCTGCAGTGGATATCCGAAGAGCGAGTTAAGAATAGAAAAGGAAAGGGTAATTTTCTTGTACTCGTATTATTCCGTCCCTCCGTTACAGCCCGTCACTTTGCTGATGAAGCCATAGCCACGACGCAAAATGTATTCTTAGATATCGTACATTGAACACAGTAGAGAATTGGTGTAGCACGGTCTTGTGTTCTCTCGATTAACCTTAATGTTGATAGGTACACGCAGAGTTTAAGTCGACCGCGTTTACGCTCGGCACTGGAGGGCAATCGAGTAAGAAGGGTGCGATAGAGGGGACTCGAATTGACGACCTCACACAAATTAGCTGAGTCTGCGGATCACATATCACCTCACGGAGCTTTACGATGATGCTTGGTAGTAAAAGTGGAAGTGGTCGGCTGGCATATCAAGATGAGTACACCGATAGGGGGCAGAGACTCATGATAGGCTAGCTGAGTCACCCGAGCGATCGTTAGCTGGGGAGCGAACGACGACACAGTATTTGATGGTATCATCTCCTCCCCGCCTCGAAATAACATATTTCGAGCATGGAGCAGTTATCAAATCATTTAATATTTAATTACCCTTAACAATATATGATATTTTACCCTCAGTTTGAAAATATTGTTTGATCTGAGTTATGTTGTGAGTAATCCGACTTGAATGAGTCGCAAAAACGAAACAAAAACCTTACGACAAACGAAAACGAAATGTGGGAAAATGAAAAAAGTATTCTTCTGTGAATCAGTGGTGGAATGTCGGCATCCGCATCCCAAGATAGCAAGTTCGAACCCAGAAAAATCGTGGGTTGTTTGAAGGGCTGAAAGAACTGCATTCGGCACTTCTTATCGTACGATATCGGCTTTCAAGAGAGCTCTGTTGATAAATTTAGTTTCTATCACGAAAAATAATTAAAACACAACCATTGATCGCTGAACTGACATCCTCTCCTCATCCATCTCGTAGCGTAAAACGTAGTGTCAAAATTTTCATGCAAACAGTATGAATGGCGCCAAATCAAAATATCAGTTCACTTTAGCTGAGACCATACGATTACATCATTATTATTATTATTATTATTATTATTATTATTATTATTATTATTATTATTATTATTATTATTATTATTATTATTATTATTATTATTATTATTTACTAATAATACAAGTAAAATCATACCAACTAACATCACTGTGATACACGCAGCTCATTAAGAACTTTGGCATACCAAGGCAACTGCCGCCTACAGATATTTTAGAGTGTTACGTGGTGATGGCATCCTGAGCCGTTTTGCTTGACTTTCGTCACTGCGTCCACTAACTCTCGTATCGACAGCTCTTCAATTGCTCCCACGAGGCTGAGTGAATCCCTGTCCAGGGCTGCCGACCGGTAGGGAATTGAACCCAGGGTTTCCGAGTAAGAGGCAGGAGCAAGCAACATACAACCATCAGCATAATAATAATAATAATAATAATAATAATAATAATAATAATAATAATAATAATAATAATAATAATAATAATAATAATAATAATAATAATAATAATTTCGTTTGGCGATTTCTAGCCTGGTACAGCCCTTGTAAGGCAGACCGTACGAAGCGGGTCTGCAGTGCATGGTGGAGGACATTGATGTGTGTGTGGTGTGTGAGTCGCAGAGCACAAACACCCAGTCCCTGAGTCAATGGAATTTGACATGAAGAGGGCCTCTCCTTAGAGTTGGGCAGCATTTTAACATCTCTCTACAGTGACATCTTGTAGACCTTTGCTGAACTCTGTTCCAATATGCGGTTGTGAAACCTACCTATAGACAGAACATTCCTGTTTGAGGCTGCTACCTAGGAACCTATGTTGGAACTTTCATTCACTGAGAAAAATAATGGTTAGGGATTGGCACTTCTTCCTGTTTGGTCACTTTTAATGGTTGCTCCTACTGATCTTAATTCAAACAATAGTAGCTCAGTCTACCGTTATAAAATGAACGACCAGTTGTTCCCAAAAGCTTGTCTTGACTGTTCGATCATCGGTTGAAGTTCATACATGGCGTGCTGGGGCAACAAGTAAGGTAGGCTTCTTCATCCTAAATAATATTAATGGAGAAGATTCTAGTGGCATCAAGATGATATGAGCGTTGCCTTTTCTACTACGGTTATTGTAGGGATTTTATTAACTTAAGTAAGTTTTCTAGTTTCTGCGGACTCTCATTTCCTTTACTTTGGTTCTTTGTGACTAGGATTTCCAATATTTAACCGTATCAACCACGTTTTGGCTGTTCATTTTCTTTCCTTCTAGTTATTATATGCGGTTATCCTCTGTTTCGCTGGGCCTCTGGTCCCATTTGGTTTTGTTCCTATGTAACGTCATGGGATTGCTTGGGTGGTTTCTGAGATCCCCTTTCCTTTTGTTGGCCTATTTTACAAATTTTCTTTCTGATTATTTTTGAAATTTACCTTGGTGTGGCCTACATTGTAGCATGAGCTTACCTCCTGATTAGGTGTGGATTCTTCCCGTTCTTGTGTTCATTATCGTTGGATTCCCTGAAGAATCAACAGGGCAGTGAGTGTTCGGGTATGTGGAGACTCGTAGGCCTTGCAAGTGGGCGGTCAATTCTCCCTCATTAATGAACCTCTGATCAGCTTGTTATGAAGTTACGCACCTTGGGTTATCAATGGCTATTTAAAGTAAACGAAGAGAAACAAAACAGAAAGAAAATATATTAGTATTTTCCTTATGTTGTCATTTGTTTGTCCAGTCCTACGGCCCTGCTGCCTATTTCTCCACCACCTGCGATCAGAATTAACCCTTTTAAGATTAAAATACCTGACCCGGTCGGGAATCAAACCCGAGTTTCTCTGAACCGATGGCCACTACGCTGAACATTCAGCCAAAGAGCAGGACATTCTCCAACGCTGGCCTCAAATGACCCTACCACCAAATCCGTTTCAAATGTGTAACGTCATTCACAAAGCCATCTCTTAACTTCTGTCTCCTCATTGGCAGTTCCCTTCTCCCATTGTTCACACCACATGATACCAACAGTCATTCTCTCAACCTTCTTGAGTAAGTTATACTGAATCCAGCCCGGGTTCGATTCTCGCTGGGGTGGGAGAATATGGCTGCGTTTACTTAATTCCCTCTGGGTCGGGGATCGAGTGTGTGTGTTCGTCAAATACCCAAACTCTTCAGCTACACACAACAAATCACGTTGCCAACCACCACGGAATCACGTAATAGTTGATTACATCGCTCCATAAGGAGTTGGCGTCAGGAAGTGCATCCCGCTGTAAAACTTGGCTAAGTCCACACATTAGATCCCACCAGGGTGTGGAAGAGTGGCATAAAAATAAAACAGAAAGAAAGAAAGATCAATATATATTTTGCAAAATTCAATTCTATCTCTCCATTATATTATAACAAGGGAAGTTATTACCTGCCTGGCTTTACATCCCTCTTTTTTTGCTCCATTTCAGAAGTTTCCGATACTTGTAATAATTTCGTGCTGGCGACTATATTGTTATAAAATTAATTCATGAAGTTAATATTAGTCAAAATGAATTGTAAGCTTATTTTGTGAATTTCCTGTTGCATTCATTAATCATTAATTATTTCGTATACTTACACGAAACTTCCTGCCGCTCCAAGAAACTGCCTTCTAATGGGTATTTTTTCAAGGCTTTATACTCTGATGTCATAATTATCTCCTTTCCTGCTACAAAATCTGCCATCGTGAAATGACAATCCACACAAAAAATGAAAGCCTGTCCTCAAAAGGAAGGGACTAATTGTGATGCTTTTAATAACGAGTGTGAAAACCGAAACCTTGTTTCTACCAAGTGACAGCTTTTAAGTGAGTAATTAGTTGCAGCCAGACTGACAGTAATTGTCTCGCTGAGGACAGTGAAGATGAAATTTCTCGCACAGTAATGATTCTCAAACTGAAAGAAGTTGAGTGATTGGGTTATTCTTACGCATTATCCGCGTAGTATCAAAAGAGAGAAGCTTAATATTAAACCTATGACAACACATATCAGATAATCATTGTTGCCTAGATATTAAGATAATGGTTGTTGTCTCCAATGAGCGTACGTGTTTTTCATTTTATGTATTTACGGTATTCATTTACTTTGCACTTATGTTCGAGTAATAAATTGAGAAAAAACTACAGTAAATCTCCTTCTAAATACAAAATAATGTAACTACATACACCCCACCACCTTGGTGCAGCAGCTACCATTGCTCAGCCTGAAAGCCTGCAGCTTACGACGTAACTCGTGGTCAGTGCGATGAATCCTCTCAACTGTTATTCTTGGATCTCTACACCGGGATTATTATCTTACCGTCACATAGATACCCAATTGTTTTCACGTAGGCTGAATGGACCTACAACCAGCGCTCAAATCCTGTTCACTGTCCTCGTCGGTTGGCACTCTGGGCTTTCCAATAACAGACAGGCTCGTCGCACCTGGACAGCGCGGATGGCTAAAGACGTATAATGATGGAAATATAGTGTTTACAATGAACTGTGTACAAACTAACGCAAATGTTCTGGTAGTATGCTCTTTTGTCTTCAATTTTGCCTTACGTCACTTCGATACAGACATCTCTTACGGCCACGATACGGTAGGAAAGAGCTAGGAGTGGGAAGGAAGCGGCCATGCCCTTAATTAAGATACTGACTCAACATTTGCCTGATGTGAAAATTAGAAACCACGGTTTTCAAAGCTACCGACAGTGGGTTTCGAACCCATTATCGCCCAAATGCAATCGTACAGCTGCGCGACAGTAACCGCAAGGCGAACTCGTTCGGTAGAAAGCTCTCGGATGGTCCTTGAATGGTTCCTATTCTGACAGAATTTCAGAGAGTAACATCATTGGTAAAGTTCGAGCAAAGTGACTTGCAGTTGACTGTCTCATATCTCTACATCCTCATTGCCAGTGCCCTCCTGCCATTGTTTACACCAATTGGTACCAACAGTCACTCCCTCAACCTTCATGGGTAAGATTTAGGGCCTTCTGAATCCAGCCAACATTCATTTCCTTGCAGGAAATTTGGTCCGAAAAATAAAAATGGTTTTCAAGCATGTCTTGCAAATATCATCCTCTGCTATCGGTATGGACGCTGTATAACAGCTCTCTATTCCAGCTTAACTGAACTTCATATCACTGCCAATTATGTTTCCCCTCATGTTATCCTTAGATGATTTTTTTAATTTTATATTTGTGCTAAATTCAGCCGTTATGACATGACCAGTATAGTGTACACTCCTTGTAAAAAGTACATTGTTTTCACACTCCTCGACAAATGATTTAAACGCATCCCATACCTGTTTACATTTTCATTTGCCATTTTCAACTGAACATATTTACTTTTTAAAATCTCCTTCATGCCTCTCTTACCATACACATAGTACTGTTGAACATTCTTACTTTTAAATCTTCTTTTTCTATCAAAATTGTTTATAAATATGACTGAAACAGTTTTGGGATCACTAGTACCATCTACCATTTCAGTTTTTCTATACAGCTATACAGAATATTCTTCCCTCTAGTTGGTTTCATCACTTTATGATTTAGCTGTTCTTGTTAGATTAACTTATTTACCAGTTGTTGGTCATGCTTTCTGTCAATCGTCTTACATTCCCAGATAACATTTAATAATCGGTGATTACGCGCTCTAACCACGTTACTTTCCGCATATTTCTCCATGTAGCTGATTACCAAATAATTCCAAGTCAGCACCACCCCCTTCTAGGTCTGTACACCCCAAAAACATCAAGCTGCCTATAATGTTTAGGGATAAGCCTTATATCTGTAATTATTTTCCTAGTCCCTAACGTATTCGCTAGAACATTTCCTTTCGCACGTATAAATATTCCCCCTCCTGTCTCTAAGATAAACACTCCAGATAAAGTTTCCTAATCTACAATATCACTTATCATCCATGATGTAACTGTACTAACAATATCAAATAAATACACAGACTGTAAAGAAAAGTTATACGTAGAACACAACGGGTATATGTGATGTGTATTTGCCACAATACGGCACAGCTATCGACGTTCTGTTATAGTTCAGAGATTCTATGTTTTCCGTTTTGCTTTATGTCACACGCGTGCCGTGTGTTTGTAAACACATTTGCTCTCACCGGTGACCCTGGCACTAATGTTTGGGTCTACGTCACACAGCGAGTGTAAGTAAGCATGAAGTTACATGTTGGGAACATTGGCCTCAGCACAGACAGCATGACACCGACGACGCCCAGTGCACCAGAGTAGCTATTTCATAAATCCGTCATTTGCTTGCGGACATGCTTCATACTGACGAATCTGTGATGCCTGAATGCGTTCTAACACTTGTGAATCCGCCAGTATGGATTCTGCTGCAGCAAAAATACGTGGGTGGACCTCATCTTCCGTGTCAGTTTCACATGCATACACCAGACACTTTATGAGCCCCCATAGGTAAGAAGACAGAGGATTTAAGTCAAGAGACCGAACTGGTCACATAATTGGTCTATTGCGCCCTATCCGACGGCGTGAATAAGTACAGGCACGGTTTTCACGTACGCCGTGACTCACATCAGGTGGTGTATCGTCATGAAGAAAGTGCATGTCCATGCGTATTGGCAACGATTCATTTATGAGATACGCCGGTAGTTCATCTCTGAGGAACGTTGGATAATTTGCACTCGTCAGACGCATGAGTAATACGTGTAACCCAGTTAGGCAATCACATATCCCTTTCAGACCTGAAAGAAAACTGGAGGTGTGAATTTTTGTTTGTACGTCAAGAACTGACTAAAATGCTCCTCAATGCACATATTAATAGTTTATTTAACAAAATAAAAACTAACATCCGAAAAACAGGACCCACACAATTGTGCGTATCAAAATTCAAAACCTCGTTGTATCACGTACGATGGTGTAGCTTCAAAATTTACGTTCACTAACCAATGTACATACTTCATTGAATATATTCCGGTATTCAGTAAAGCTTCTAGATTAATATAAACGCAGTAAATAAATACTTACTTTCGGCACTACTGCTTCCTGCCATCTCGCCGATCAACTGTGCTTTTTAAACTCTTCTTCCTTCGCCCTGGCGGTCAAGCGCATACTAAAATCAATTGAAATACACGCCACGTGTCCTGCACAATCACTGCAGTCCGGTTTAGCGCCCAAAAAACATCAAATACGGTCAGGGATAACTAAAATACGAACCCGCACAATTGTGCGTACTCGGTCTGAAAGGGATATCGTATGATAGCGGCACACACACACACACTCACCGAAAATCACAGCCGAAACTACTACTGCCGAATCGTGTATGGGTTCAGCACAGCCCATGTATGGGTGTTACTGAAATTGAATATCCTTTGAAACAGGCTTCGTCAGTGCCTAGCGCTTGGAAACAGAACAGTGGCTGTTGTGCCATTTCGTTTACAAACCATATACGGAATTCCCGCCTTTTGTAGAAAATTCTCATCTTGAAGGAACTATACGCATTGCACATAATACTGTCGCCGCATGCAGAACCCGATGGACGGTTCAGTCCACAGGGACACATCATCTTCACTCGCAAAACTTCGTGTGCTTCTTTCTGGGTGCCGTTCAGTTATGTCCAGATTGTCGGTATCTATTGCTAACACTTGCCGCGATCTTTGCCGGGCACAGTCTCAAAACAATAGTATGACACTACCAGTAGGCCTATATTGTACTCGCTGGTACGCAGCAACGTTCGATCGCTCACTGGGTGTGCGTTGATCAGGAAATCATTCTCTGTATAATTGAACGCGGTCGGCAACGTCTGAATTACTATTTGCTTCACTGCAAATCAGAAACATATCTGTCAAGTCATTTTTGTATATTTCTGGGAAGAAAAAACTACAGTTTTACTCCGCTTGAAGTCCAGAGGTAGACCACGTCCGTTAAGGGTCTAGCAATAACCAGTTCACGTCTTTGTTGTTATTCACCCTACTACTCTGACCTTCGCACTGTTCTGCTGTATTTGTCACAAGACTTCGCTTTCACCTTGCGACTGGAGAGACTCACAGTATATAGAAACAAGCCACTGGACTGGAGCACGTATTCTAATCTATTGTATCACCTGACATAAAAGTATTGTGTTTTACAACGTACTCTCACATTACCTAGATTTTATCCGAAAAATAAAAATTGTTTTCAGTTATTCTTTTCCAAATATCATTATCTGCTATCCCCTATGATGGAGGTACAACGTTCCCTTCCTTCCCGGATATTTATTACATTATTTCGAATCCTTTCCTTACAATATTTCCACACTTTAACACCAACATTCTCAAGTCATCCTTACTTGACTTCCAGCTCCCTGTACTCTCATCACCGCTCCTTAGTCCACCTCGCTTTCCTCAACGTATCTCCCAATATCAAACAAACCCCACAACTTATAAATACCCCTGAGGTTCGACTGAAGGTCCCCAGAGCACCTAATGTCACCACACTACGTTCGTTAGTTGTAAGTCCCTAAGGAGATTTGTATTAATGGATCGTATTTTGAGCCTGTGTGGATGATGAAGCGATCAGATTGGTATATTAGTGCTAGTTGTCGTCACCTGTATGGACAAGACTTCAATGTCAGGTTCAATTTCTGACAGCAACATTCTTAAATACACCCATTCTTTGGAGTTCCGTCCCCTAACAACAATAGAAGACTATTGGGATGCAACGTCGGTTTGTACAGATATTCCGGACAACTTTCAAAATTTCCATACCTTCAGTTTGCATTCCAACAATAAAATTTATAGTAGTAAGGAAAGTAACATTTAAAATCCAAACAAACATATTCCATCTCCTAATGATCTACCTCAAACAATGTTGCCAAAGGTGAGACTTGTTCCTACACGTAACAACTTTCGGTTCCTGTTTTCATGAATAAGGGACGGATTTGTGAATCTACCTCGAAATATAAGAACTTTATAAATTAGTATTATCGGTTAAAGAAATTGAGTATAAACTATTTTGAAAATATTTCGAGTCTTGCAAAAGTTATGTTAACGCTATCGCAATTGAATGCGGACACAAAGCATTTTTGTGTGAAACCCAAACAAGCAAATCTAATAAAATATGTTTAACACTTAAATCACTGTTATGAATTAATTCTTAAGAAACTCATAATACAGATTGCAGAACTTACAAAATTACTGTCCAGCATCTTAATTTCATAACAAACAATGTATGATTTGCAATAATCTTCTGGTATATTATAACAGGGGCCTGCAGTGTAAGCAAATGCCGTAGAGTCCCGCCAATCCGAACTAAATGGGACCGGGGTCTATTCGGATTATAAGACTTTCCGAAATTCAACATTGCGCCACAACTATGAAGACTGGCGTGTAATAACGAAACGGGAAGAACTGACTTTGAAGAGAAAAATAACTAACTTAGTCGTTGGTATCTGAGGAGGGTTATGTTAAATTAATAATATGTGTAACCAAACAATTAACTATGTAAGATTATTGCTCTTTCGATTGCTGCCTCAGAATATTATTGTAATACGGAGTGACGTATTATTTATATTGGTTTCACACATGAATAACAAAAATAATACTCGTTCCAAATTCCACTTTTTAATTTCATTACAACTCTGGTGATTTACAATTTTAGTTCGGATCAATCGAGTGTCATTATCGGGGTTCGGATTAGCGGGAGGGTACTGTACAATACAGGTACATATTCAGTCATTTGTTTACTTAAATATCTTTACGTGATGCACCTCCATTAAGGTACTGCTTTCGATTCCCGGCCGATTCAGGAATTTTATTCATGTGTGATTAATTCTTCTGGCTCCGGGGTTGGGTGTTTGTATTTGCCCCAACACTCTCCTTTCATATTCAGACAACTCACCGCAGCAACAATCACCATAGAAACACGCACTAGTTTTTTTTTTAATTGTACAATTTGCTTTACGTCGCATCGACACAGATAGGTCTTATGGAAACGATGGGATAGGTACGGGATAGGAGTGGGAAGGAAGCGGCCATGGCCTTAATTAAGGTACAGCATTTTCCTGGTTTGAAAATAGGAAACCACCGAAACCATCTTCAAGGCTATCGACAATGGAGTTCGAACCCACTGTCCCCCGAATGCAAGCTGACAGCTACACGACCCAAGTCGCACAGCCACTCGCTGGGTACACGCAATAGTGATTACATCCTTCCACACAAAGTTGGCGTCAAGAAGGACATCCGGTCGTAAAACCGGGCCAAATCCACATGTGCGCCGTAGTTCGCACCCGCGACCCCACTGGTACTGATAAAGTAGTAGAAGAGAAAGAAGAAAAATTATGTATTTTTCACTTGTCAAGAACTTTTAAGGTCACTGTAAAGACATTTTGAGTGGTTGGTAGCGACACCGTAAAAACTTAATGGACGTCACTGAGCCACAGTCAATCGTGGATTGTGAAATATAATCAATAATGCAATTTTTTAAAAGTTCATATCAAAATCAAATCAACCCACGTACAGACCATCAAGCGCCTTGGCCAGTCAAGATGACTGCTGAACTACCAGATACCTAGCAGTTATTTGAGTACCACGTGGTGAGCACGACTCTATCCTCAGCCGTATTGCTTGGCGTTCATAACGGACAAAATTCATAGAAAGTTGTAAAATTATATGTGGTATATCTACTATATGATTTCAAAATATCTTCCAGGGATAATTAAACCTTTTCTCATAAATCTGAGCTGAACTTTTCAAACAAACCCGTTTTTAAAACTGCAATACCAGAGTGCAAGCTACTGTAAATTTTTGAAAGTGTCGATATTCAATACTGGAGATGTTTAGACAAAATACATTTCAGCCAACGTGTAGCAAAATATTTCAAGCACGCAATCATGCAATAACACAACATTTAGTAAATGGAAGTCCATTATGTTAAATCCGTCTGTAAGAGCCCATTACAGCATTCCACCTAAACGACGTAGTTTCTATATGCATGAGACTGCAACTGCCCGTCAATAGCGCTGGTCTTCAGCAAATTATTTCCCGTTCGTTTCAGGGAAAATTACTTTAGGTACAACAAGTCCACTTTATAAAATAAAACCACTCCTTCCATTCAACTGAGAATTATGGTGTATTAATCCTCTTTGTCAAGAATGAAAAGCGGAAAGTTCCACTCAGCGATATAGAAATATTCTCTGACAGTAAAATGTTCTGATACTTACATTCATTTTCATTTACAAAACGTTGTATTGAAGTAATAATTTCACTGCTTCCTACTCAAACCTCAAAAGAACTCAAGCAAGAGACAAGATAGAAAGTGAAGTTATTATTCGGCGTCAGGAATACATACTTCTAAACTTGTTAAATGCTAATTCAAAAATAAACTTAGGCATGGTACTGTAAGCTTTGTGAAAATTCTTAGGTCATATCAGATGATTCGATGATAATTGCGATATTTTACTCACACCTGTAAACTTCCCTTTAGAAACAGGGCAAACTGATTAATTAGCTAATGAAATGGTATTAGTAAAAGTTGTACACAAAAACTACACACAACAAATAAATTGATGACTAGAATTAATTAACTGAAATACATTAGACTTCCTAAGATACAGTAATAATTTTGAAATAATGATTTCGAAGAAGAATCAGAAACTCAGGTGAAGTGTGAGAATGCAATATCAATTGTCAAAAATCTTTTGAATCAACACATGGAGCTGACAACAAAGGATTCCAAATGTGCATTATTTCAACTTTCAGATTAGATGAATTTATTTGTAAAACCACACGAGTCACAGAAAGTATGTTTTGTGAAAAATAGACAAATCTATCTATACTTAAGGAATTTTATGTTAGCTCTGTGAACGTTTTTCAGGAGGACCATAAATTAGCATTGTGTCTTAATTTTCTCATTTCATATTAACCTTAAAACACATTTTACCTTGTTGGACTCTGATCTAGAGAAGGCAGAGTATCGACAGATAAGATGTTAGCCGTTCTAGGGACTATGGGATTAAGGGTAGATTATTGAAAGCTATCAATAGCGTTTGTGTTGACAATTGGGCTACAGTGAGCATTGATGGTAGATTATCTTTGACCTTTGTTATTCATATAATTTACGAGGATCATCTATAGAAAGGATAAAGTGGCAAGGAAGGATTCAGTTGGGTGGAAATGCCCTAAGCAGTTTCTCACGTGCGGACAACTTGGTCTTAATGGTAGATTGTGCTGAAAGCCTGTGGTCTAATACCTTGGAACTTGAAAATAGGTGCAATGAAAGTAATTATTTCCAAGACTTGTGATGTCAGTAGGTAAGAAACCGAGGAGAACTGAATGTGAGGTTGGGATTACAAAGCTGGAACAGGTAGAACATTTCAAGTATTTGGATGGCTGTTCTCCCAGGATGGTAGCCTAATAAGTGAGATTTAATCAAGATACTGTGACCGTTCACAACGTCACCTATAGTATGTCATGATATCCAGGAGATGAAATATGCCGTTTTCCGCGTCATTCTACGATAAAAACTGCCCAAGTCAGAATTTTTCTGCCCGCTCCAGGACTCGAGTTGCAATATCCAGAGTCGCGCGACCCAGCTCTAGTTGCTGGTAATTAGCAGCAAGGCGGTGCAAGAGCGCTTGTACTCGAAACTCTCTCACTCCCACCACGAGCGAGATGAAACCATACGCGTTATCACGTGACAAAGAATCTAGGTCACTAACTGAGCCCAGAGAGTAGGTCCAACGTGAAAACTAACATTATACCATGTTTTCCTCGCTCATCCACCACTACCAACTTATCGCGTTCAGCTGTTTTATTTCTGTTAATTTTTATAAATCACAAAATACCCACTGGATAATTAAGCGCAAACATTCATTTGAATCAGGGAATTTTACGCATAATTATGAGACCGAGAAGTGCTCTACTTAACTGACAGAGAGATAACTGCGCTGTAAACAAGGGCGCGTCTTAATGACTAACAGATGTTGGACTCTAGCCGTGCCAGGGAACACAAGGAATCCCCTGTGCTCGTCATCATTCACCGCCAGAAAACTAAAGGACGCTTTTAAGATTGCTTCAGAACCTACGAAGTTATTTTAATAACAGTCACTCAGTGGAGATGGGAATACAAGAGCTACATTTTGATATCCTGTTCGTTACTGTACGTTGCGTATTAACGGACCAATGTGTGAGAAAGGATTGCATTTTTTCCCCCACCCTCAGCATTCGGGTCTCTAGCGTAGCGCGCCTATATATTCATGAGCTGAGAAGGAGACACCAACCAGTGCGTTCTTATTGTAATGCCAGTACGGTAGTATTTCGTCGTGGCTTGTGAGTGAGTCGTTTGTGAAGAAATAATCTTGTAATTTGAGTAGTGTAATACAGTGATTCATTAAATTCTGTGAGTATGTGGAAATAATCACCCTCTGAGTGAGATGTTAGCGTGTACAGTGTGCCGCAAATTAATAAATAGGAACGGTACGAAACCGTAATAACTGATACCCGTGTGTAGAAAAGGTCGTACATCAAGCCTCCTATGTGTCTAAGTTAATACGGCTCAGTTAACATATATAGTGACGTACTTAGCGAAGTGGGTGGAGCGTACGTGCTTGATATCAATATGAATTACCAAGAAAGTCAGTGAACAGCTCAGTTAGACCTAATTGAGGACAGCGCCACGTTAAAATAACCCGCAGTACAGTTGAGAGCTCGACTTACGGCTAAGTGCATTAGAACAGGCCTGAACTAGTGTCATGAATATGAGAATGCTAATACATTAGTGGCCTAACCACTGTCGTTTCTAGGGAAACTAGTGAAATTTCTGGGCCTATAATCGCTGCCTACGAGAAGAATAGATAAATGAGAAGGGATTAATGTCGGGCTTCTGGGACATTACCGACATTAGGTTGGAATGCTCGTGCTATTGAGCAAATCCAACCATATGTTCAAATTGTGGTGTGTGATAAACTAACGTATTCACTTGAGATAATTTCCCCTCATTTACATGTCTACGTGAACGCCGGAGTGAACGCCGACGCCCATCTGAATGCCAGAATTTTGCCTGCATATTAGAGAGAACCAGACGCCTAGCTGTCTTCGCCTGGTGTAGCAGAGAACGTCGAGAACGTCATACCAGATCAAGCCGTCATGTTCGTGACCTGCCAGGAAGTCATCATGGGTCTTCACATCACCGATGACGTGATGCAAGCAGTCTAAAATCCATGGAGTGCCTCCCTGTAAAGCTGTGAACGTGGTATCCAGAAGGCTGAGTACATTTCCAAGTATTTATATCTTTGAAGGTCGTGTCCCATTGTAAATATGTAAATTTTTCACTTAGATATAACGTAGACTGCAAGCACGCCATTTCAGAGGGATAATAATTATAATTTCATTTTTATTTGGGTCTTTTATGGAATACTTTCTTCATGGTTTGGGAACGACCATACTTCCATTTTTTTTACAAGGGTTTGATAATGCATGACGTAAATTTAAGGACCTCAGATTAATTATGTGTGAAGTACTGTCAAGTAAAAGGGCTTAAATATTTTACGTAAACGACTCCAGTTATCATCTTTCTACAGCCAATAGGATTCCTCAAAGATATCACAGTAACTGATTTTTTTTTTGTACTTCACAAGCTCTTAGGAAATCCTCCTTACTAGAAATTAAAACTGCTGGAACAACGAATGGAGCATGAGATTGGGGTATATATCTTACATCGCTAATTAGTTCGCGAATGTGCAAATTAACTTGGACCCTGATGGCAAGAGATCATCGTTAGATCTGCATCGTGGTCGATGTACCGAGAGGAAATGAAATGGCTGAACAGGCTGTAGCCATAATATATATTGCGAAATGAAATGTGAAGTTCCCTTGGAATCTGTCATTAAGACACGCGAGGTGCATATCGCGATCTGAATATGTTGATTAGGCCGGATATAGGGCCGTGATTTGTGTGATGCCATTTATGGCCAGTATTGAAAGAAGTGAATAGATTATTTGCCGTGAAGTCATTGCCCGAGAAGGCTAGTGGACTGCTCTTTGAAAGTGTGGCACGGGTAGCTCCCAGCGGGAGTTTTATGAGCCCCTTTAAACGGGGGAGTGAAGGCGTTTCTTCAGTGAAATAGAACAGATACAAGTGGCGAGTTCCTTTTCCTCTCGATACAAAGATTATGTGTGCTAATTTAAATAGAGCCAACGTCGCAGAGATTCCAAATGAGCATTAAATGAAGGATCCCTCCAATTTATTTCTTTAATTATCCACAGCGTATAGGGAATTCCAGGTCAGATATACCCCGTCTCAGAAGGTCCTGGGTTCATCGCAGGAGACAGTAAAGCCTTCTGTCACAAGCGGCAGGTGAAATAAGACCACCTGCGGCCCATTATGTGTATGTGAAGTGTATATATTCTTGTCCATTTGTTGCAGGGAGTGCTATAATACTTTGTTTATGATGTCTGGTATTGAAGTCGCTAAATGCTTGTCCATAGGTAACATCGTTGTGTAAATAATGTCCTGATATATGTGTTGATAAAAATCCTAATGAAATGGGCGTGTTTGTCATACTGCATATTTGGCAACGTTTAACTCAAAGTACTGTTGTAACGCGACTTTCAAGGGATTGGGAGTGTAAATTGCCTATTTCAGTTCATACGATACTAGCAAACTTATATCATAATTTGATGCAAATTGAATATATTAATTTTCGACAAACAAACAGAATTACAGCTGGGTATGCCTATGTTGAATAGATTTGTGTGTAAAGTGATTAGTGTAAATGTAAAGTGAAATAATTAGAGAGAAAACGCCTCTCTAAGTCTGAGGTACCGGTAGTGTAATAGTTCGAGAGGGAGTGCCTTCTAAATTTTGAATATTTAAACGTATAATGAAGTGTAGAAAGGACTACCGAACATTTAAACGTTAAGATCACCCAAGTTAATATATGTAAGGTGTTTGTATGGCATACCCATGTAAATAATGTGTTTCACTAGTATAAGTAAAAATTTATTATACAAGATATTGTCTTTCTTCTCATTAGTAATGAAATGGTATTCCTCTCATAATTAACTTTTCCCCCTATTATAGAGACTATTACTAAAGGACTTGCCGCCCCATCGGACAGTCCACAGACCCGAAAATGCGATACCGACTCGGCTAGCGAACTATTCCAGTAGGGGAGGGTGAGGCTTCGACAAACCGGGCTGAGTTCGAAGCTCACCGATGGTACTCCATTCTAACGTCATATTTATGAACAATGGTAACTGGTTTATGTACAGATGCCTTGGAAAGGTTACATAAATGGCGTCCCGTAACGTGTGGCCTTATTGTTGTTTGGGGCGAGCTACATATTGTTCTCGCGACGCATAATTTAGCGTCCCGTTGTTGGGGCAAGTTTGTAAAGCCCTACGGCACCATAAATATTGATATAGCCAATATTAAGGCACAAGTTCGAATACCACTACTATAAAAGGAGTACCTAAGGTAGTAGGATTATCAAATTGATTCGGTTAGAACTGAACGAATGGAAATACCAAATTTTACCCTATATTAAATTTGCTAGAAGAGAGGAATACAAAATAGAATCAGAGCGTGTGAACGTGATAGTTAATATGGATAATGTGTCGGATGGAGTGCGTAAGCCGCTACCATAGACAGTTACGTCACGCGCAACGATATTTGAATGAGTGACTGGAATAAATTAAATCCGACGGATGTAGGGAGAAGAATGAAGAGATCGTGTACCAGGTTAAGTGGAAATATACACGATGGTCACTCAGAAGTATGGCGGACCTGGAAAAAGTTATGGAGTTGTGTAACTTCAGGGGAGCAATAAAATGACCTTCCCATTGTTGAGGATAAAATGACTGGACTGAGTTCTTCAAATTCTTCTGGTCACAGGTTCATGCCGAAGGCGATGCGTTTGTAGCAGGCCTTGGTAGTTTAGGGGATTCATCCAATGTAAACAGAGTAGATATCGCGGATTAGAGTGGAAGCCTCATCACTCTTAATTTTTTTTCTCAAAATGAACAGTGCAATGTTGTCAGTTCGAGACGGGGAATTGTCTGCTAAAGCATCTTCCAAATCTCGAGGCTGAAAACATCCAATGTTTATTAAGTGCATCACATTTCTGGCACACGTAAGGTACCGAGCCCATTTAGGTCGCGGATTTAGGTAATATTTATTTTAAAAAAGGGCTACATAAATTTAATTATAAAAAAACAATATGTCGGGATAATGTTTATGAATTACGTAGGAAAATACTAGGGAAACACAAGTAATTGTTAGGAGGTGTGACGCAGCTGTTTTGAAGCTAATTTTGGCGTAAAACGACTTGGTCATTTTCAAAAATTGCACACCTTCCTAAGTTTAGGAAACTGAATCGTATGAACTGAAATACCACGAGCAGCTTAATTCAGGGGGGCACACATTTCTCAAGAAGTGAAGTATTATGGATGTGGAAGGTATTAAACAGTTGATGGCCGCCTTACTGGCCGAACAAAGTGAGAAGCAGGCAGAGCTTTTCAGGGAACAGAGTGCGAAGTTTGATGAGCGTCTTGCGAAATTGGAACAGGCTAATGCGGACAATAGTGAAAGACAGGCAGGACTCTTAAAGGAGCAGCTAAAGGCCAATAGTGAAAGACAGGCAGGACTTTTAAAGGAGCAGCTAAAGGCGGATAGTGATAGGAAGGCAGAACTATTAAATAAACTAGGACAGGCAACCACACAAATTGAAGAACGTTTAGACCAGCACAATAGTCGAGTAGGTCAGCTCACTGCACGGTTAGACGGATACGAGGCGTCGTGTAAAGCCCAAGCTGCGGAGCTCAAAGAACATGTTAACTCTCGCATTGATGACGTGACGACACGTATAGATTCCCTCGCGGTGAAGCTAGAGCAAACCAGTCGCCGTCTGGATGAGCGTACAGCCGAAATAGAAATAACAATGACAGCTCAGGAAAGCCGAATAGAAGAAATGGAAGGTCAGATAACGCAGGTTCGGGACAGCACAGAGACGAAGTGCAAAGAATATATCGACCAGCAGATGGACCGAGTGAAGGTTGAATTGAGGAACATTGCCGAGGAGAAGAAACAGGAAATGATCTTAGACACACTTCAAAGGGATGTAAATGGCACACCAGACAATGGTGCTATCAAAGCAGTGAATGAGGCAACAGAGCAACTGAATGTTCGACAAGGGAACGCTGCAGAAATGAAGAGAATTCAGAAGGGCATGACGAGACGACGGAAGAAGAAGAAGAAGACGGATAAGGTGAAATACCGGAGGAAGGAGAAGAAGATGAGAGAATCACCGGTAATCCGGAAGAGTACACTTAAGGTTGGTCTTCATGAAGGCATAATCAAAGAGCTCCAGAAATTTTTAATATGGACCAAAGCAATGAACAACCTTACGAGTTATCAACGGTTATTTAGGATTTTGAAGAGATGCGTTACTGAATCAAGCCGATCGCAGGACGATATTCAGTTCGTCAGGAAGAAACTAGAGAAGAAAATCGTCAATGAAAGGATACGTCAGAGAGTACTTAGAAGACACGGGAAAACAGGAAATTTTCGTCTCAACACAGTGTTCCATATTACGGACTTAAGAAGACCACTTTTACTACGGGAATTAGGGAGCGCACCAAGAAGGAGAAATTTGCTATGTCGCATGGCCAGAATAAAGTACCAGGGATGCTCAGCCCAAGACCTCGTGCTTTGGAAGTAGGGTTGAGTGGACAAGAGGAAGGATCGATTCACTAATGATAAGCTACGATCCGACTTGAAATGTATATTGTGTACATATGGAATAATATTAACTAGTATAAGGAATAGAGGATATGCCATCAAAACACGTCAATTCTAAAACTATACCATGGAAAGATGTCGCGCCATGTCCAGAAGATCCTAGACCATCAGTAGAGTTGAGGGTGAGAGATACGTTGGAATCTCTGAAGAAACAGGCGGAGAAGCGGTTACGACGATTGCGACGCAAACGATTCCACAGACCTCTACGTGTGGGAGAACTTGTATTGGTCAAACGTCCCGCAACTTCGGATCCACCACGGAAATTTTACCACAAATTTGCAGAGCTGTATATTGGGCCTTATCGAATAATTCAAAATTTAGAAAATAACGCGTACAAGGTACAATCCATGGATGGAACAACTGAGGCTATCTATAACGCCTCAAATCTAAAACTATACCATGTGCCAGGACAATTACCGGAGGAGAATCCAAACGATCCAGATGACCTAGAAGATGAAGGACAGCCTCCAGAAGAAGACGAGGACGACGACGGAGTGGACGTCGCGGATGAGGAGGATCCTGAAGAAGAGATGGATGGAGTAAACTACATGGAACTGGAAGATCAACATGGGATGGATGATAACACTGGCGAGTCGGGAGATGAAGATTGTCTAGCATGCACGGAAAGACGAGATATCATGACCCAAGAATACTTGCATATCCTTATGTCCAGATACGTTCTAAGACAAGAAAATGCCATCCTACGATACACTCACTTTTAATGACACGAGAACCATGTGATTGGTAAGAAAAATCCCTACCCGTGATTTTTCTTATTTTAAGCAGGGGAGGGATGTGACCGTTCACAACGTCACCTATAGTATGTCATGATATCCAGGAGATGAAATATGCCGTTTTCCGCGTCATTCTACGATAAAAACTGCCCAAGTCAGAATTTTTCTGCCCGCTCCAGGACTCGAGTTGCAATATCCAGAGTCGCGCGACCCAGCTCTAGTTGCTGGTAATTAGCAGCAAGGCGGTGCAAGAGCGCTTGTACTCGAAACTCTCTCACTCCCACCACGAGCGAGATGAAACCATACGCGTTATCACGTGACAAAGAATCTAGGTCACTAACTGAGCCCAGAGAGTAGGTCCAACGTGAAAACTAACATTATACCATGTTTTCCTCGCTCATCCACCACTACCAACTTATCGCGTTCAGCTGTTTTATTTCTGTTAATTTTTATAAATCACAAAATACCCACTGGATAATTAAGCGCAAACATTCATTTGAATCAGGGAATTTTACGCATAATTATGAGACCGAGAAGTGCTCTACTTAACTGACAGAGAGATAACTGCGCTGTAAACAAGGGCGCGTCTTAATGACTAACAGATGTTGGACTCTAGCCGTGCCAGGGAACACAAGGAATCCCCTGTGCTCGTCATCATTCACCGCCAGAAAACTAAAGGACGCTTTTAAGATTGCTTCAGAACCTACGAAGTTATTTTAATAACAGTCACTCAGTGGAGATGGGAATACAAGAGCTACATTTTGATATCCTGTTCGTTACTGTACGTTGCGTATTAACGGACCAATGTGTGAGAAAGGATTGCATTTTTTCCCCCACCCTCAGCATTCGGGTCTCTAGCGTAGCGCGCCTATATATTCATGAGCTGAGAAGGAGACACCAACCAGTGCGTTCTTATTGTAATGCCAGTACGGTAGTATTTCGTCGTGGCTTGTGAGTGAGTCGTTTGTGAAGAAATAATCTTGTAATTTGAGTAGTGTAATACAGTGATTCATTAAATTCTGTGAGTATGTGGAAATAATCACCCTCTGAGTGAGATGTTAGCGTGTACAGTGTGCCGCAAATTAATAAATAGGAACGGTACGAAACCGTAATAACTGATACCCGTGTGTAGAAAAGGTCGTACATCAAGCCTCCTATGTGTCTAAGTTAATACGGCTCAGTTAACATATATAGTGACGTACTTAGCGAAGTGGGTGGAGCGTACGTGCTTGATATCAATATGAATTACCAAGAAAGTCAGTGAACAGCTCAGTTAGACCTAATTGAGGACAGCGCCACGTTAAAATAACCCGCAGTACAGTTGAGAGCTCGACTTACGGCTAAGTGCATTAGAACAGGCCTGAACTAGTGTCATGAATATGAGAATGCTAATACATTAGTGGCCTAACCACTGTCGTTTCTAGGGAAACTAGTGAAATTTCTGGGCCTATAATCGCTGCCTACGAGAAGAATAGATAAATGAGAAGGGATTAATGTCGGGCTTCTGGGACATTACCGACATTAGGTTGGAATGCTCGTGCTATTGAGCAAATCCAACCATATGTTCAAATTGTGGTGTGTGATAAACTAACGTATTCACTTGAGATAATTTCCCCTCATTTACATGTCTACGTGAACGCCGGAGTGAACGCCGACGCCCATCTGAATGCCAGAATTTTGCCTGCATATTAGAGAGAACCAGACGCCTAGCTGTCTTCGCCTGGTGTAGCAGAGAACGTCGAGAACGTCATACCAGATCAAGCCGTCATGTTCGTGACCTGCCAGGAAGTCATCATGGGTCTTCACATCACCGATGACGTGATGCAAGCAGTCTAAAATCCATGGAGTGCCTCCCTGTAAAGCTGTGAACGTGGTATCCAGAAGGCTGAGTACATTTCCAAGTATTTATATCTTTGAAGGTCGTGTCCCATTGTAAATATGTAAATTTTTCACTTAGATATAACGTAGACTGCAAGCACGCCATTTCAGAGGGATAATAATTATAATTTCATTTTTATTTGGGTCTTTTATGGAATACTTTCTTCATGGTTTGGGAACGACCATACTTCCATTTTTTTTACAAGGGTTTGATAATGCATGACGTAAATTTAAGGACCTCAGATTAATTATGTGTGAAGTACTGTCAAGTAAAAGGGCTTAAATATTTTACGTAAACGACTCCAGTTATCATCTTTCTACAGCCAATAGGATTCCTCAAAGATATCTCAGTAACTGATTTTTTTTTTGTACTTCACAAGCTCTTAGGAAATCCTCCTTACTAGAAATTAAAACTGCTGGAACAACGAATGGAGCATGAGATTGGGGTATATATCTTACATCGCTAATTAGTTCGCGAATGTGCAAATTAACTTGGACCCTGATGGCAAGAGATCATCGTTAGATCTGCATCGTGGTCGATGTACCGAGAGGAAATGAAATGGCTGAACAGGCTGTAGCCATAATATATATTGCGAAATGAAATGTGAAGTTCCCTTGGAATCTGTCATTAAGACACGCGAGGTGCATATCGCGATCTGAATATGTTGATTAGGCCGGATATAGGGCCGTGATTTGTGTGATGCCATTTATGGCCAGTATTGAAAGAAGTGAATAGATTATTTGCCGTGAAGTCATTGCCTGAGAAGGCTAGTGGACTGCTCTTTGAAAGTGTGGCACGGGTAGCTCCCAGCGGGAGTTTTATGAGCCCCTTTAAACGGGGGAGTGAAGGCGTTTCTTCAGTGAAATAGAACAGATACAAGTGGCGAGTTCCTTTTCCTCTCGATACAAAGATTATGTGTGCTAATTTAAATAGAGCCAACGTCGCAGAGATTCCAAATGAGCATTAAATGAAGGATCCCTCCAATTTATTTCTTTAATTATCCACAGCGTATAGGGAATTCCAGGTCAGATATACCCCGTCTCAGAAGGTCCTGGGTTCATCGCAGGAGACAGTAAAGCCTTCTGTCACAAGCGGCAGGTGAAATAAGACCACCTGCGGCCCATTATGTGTATGTGAAGTGTATATATTCTTGTCCATTTGTTGCAGGGAGTGCTATAATACTTTGTTTATGATGTCTGGTATTGAAGTCGCTAAATGCTTGTCCATAGGTAACATCGTTGTGTAAATAATGTCCTGATATATGTGTTGATAAAAATCCTAATGAAATGGGCGTGTTTGTCATACTGCATATTTGGCAACGTTTAACTCAAAGTACTGTTGTAACGCGACTTTCAAGGGATTGGGAGTGTAAATTGCCTATTTCAGTTCATACGATACTAGCAAACTTATATCATAATTTGATGCAAATTGAATATATTAATTTTCGACAAACAAACAGAATTACAGCTGGGTATGCCTATGTTGAATAGATTTGTGTGTAAAGTGATTAGTGTAAATGTAAAGTGAAATAATTAGAGAGAAAACGCCTCTCTAAGTCTGAGGTACCGGTAGTGTAATAGTTCGAGAGGGAGTGCCTTCTAAATTTTGAATATTTAAACGTATAATGAAGTGTAGAAAGGACTACCGAACATTTAAACGTTAAGATCACCCAAGTTAATATATGTAAGGTGTTTGTGTGGCATACCCATGTAAATAATGTGTTTCACTAGTATAAGTAAAAATTTATTATACAAGATATTGTCTTTCTTCTCATTAGTAATGAAATGGTATTCCTCTCATAATTAACTTTTCCCCCTATTATAGAGACTATTACTAAAGGACTTGCCGCCCCATCGGACAGTCCACAGACCCGAAAATGCGATACCGACTCGGCTAGCGAACTATTCCAGTAGGGGAGGGTGAGGCTTCGACAAACCGGGCTGAGTTCGAAGCTCACCGATGGTACTCCATTCTAACGTCATATTTATGAACAATGGTAACTGGTTTATGTACAGATGCCTTGGAAAGGTTACAATACAGCAAAGCTAATACAGTGAGATCGCAGGTGCAATATTCTGCATGTTGCAGTATTATGTAAGAAAGAAGTCATCTTTCGGGCTAAACTATCTTTACGCCGGTCTGTTTCAGGCAAACTTTGCTTTACGGGAGTGAAATCTGGTTGGACTCAGGATATCTTATTCACAAGTTAGAAGTGACAGACATTAAAGTAGCGAGAATTATTGCTGGTACAAACATGTGGGAACAGTGGCAGGAGGGTATTCGGAATAAGGAGTTAAAAATTTAAGTTAGGAATGGACTCGATTGATGAAGTTGTACGTATTAAACTGCTTCGGTGGTGGGGAAATGTGATGCAAATAGAGGAGAATAGGTTACCTAGGAAAGCAATGGACCGACCATGGATGGTAAAAGACGTAGAGGAAGACAAAGACGACGATGGTCAGACTCAGTTTTTAAGATATGCAGGTAAAACGTATAGAACTAAAAGAAGCCACAGAGTTAATTACATTAATTACAAATATGGGATTGTTGCATCATTTAGTAAATTCACAGAGGATTGCAGAGTGAAGGCTCGAAAGCATAACATAATGCGTAAGGTATAATGAAGATGTATCTAGGCCTACACTAAATGACATTTCCACTACGCTAATACAATTTATGGTGTACCGGTAGGGTTTTCAATCAATTTACACGTATATTGATATTTTGATTTTAAATTCAAAATGCTTCGTATAATTCACAAATTAAATTCAGTATATTATAGCCAACATAACATTTTTTTCTCAGTATTAATTGTTCATCCAGTGTGTCACATGTCTCATGGCATTGAGTGAGACTTTTGGTTCACAATAAGTAAATGAGTAAATGTCATATTTTTACTACATAAAAGACAACTCCATACAAACCATATGATGATTTTTATTTTCATTTTCAGTTTGTTCTGGTGTTTAATCATATACTGTCTTCGTGTTCATGGCTTAGGTGTGAGTCAGCCTTTGCAATAAGTGGTCTGCAAATATATATGTTGGTGTGGAATATACTGAATGACTTTCAGTAAGTCCTGTATCCTATTTTCATGGATGGGCACCTGTGAATAAGCCTTTTTCTGAAGGAAGTGGTGATATTTTGATTGCCTTTCCAGAATTAAAGTGTCTCTGACACAATGAATCATGTGCTCATCATGGCGTTCAGCTTAGGACCACATGAGACATGAGATAATTCAGTTTAGAAAAGAACTGAATATTTTAAGATTGTACAGAATGCTTAGTAAGATTCGGATTCTTGTTGGTCTGTCTTAAAAAGATTCATCTAACATTGCTATAATAACGCTAAGTCATTTTCATAAAAATATGGACTCGTGCGGTTTTACAAATCGCTGATGACTTGTTTTGATGTTCCATTCAGTTATCTAGTAGCTTGCGGACATCAAATAAATGTTTGACATGCCTCACTCGACTGCCTACATTAACATCATACGATCACATTTTCTATTGTATCCACATCCATTATTGTTGTGAAGGTACTCTTTGTCATTGGGCAACCTGCAGCTGTTGCAGGAACATTGTATAATAATAATAATAATAATAATAATAATAATAATAATAATAATAATAATAATAATAATAATAATAATAATATGAGGATGAAAGGTATTTTGGACACTTCACTACTTCATTACGCAGATCATGTAACTTGTAAAATGGACGAACATGTTCCCTTTAATAGCAACACACTAGAAGGACGGCAGCTTATAGCGCTAACCATTACAATACGGAGATGGACAATTACATAAAATACAAAATATTATAAGAAATTATATAAAAACACGAAATAAATTATAATTAGACAGAAAAATACATTACAATTACAAATCGTTTATGAATTGTGTGACATAATAATTAAAAGTAATCCCATACGAATTCATACGTAATATATATATTGTATTGTATTGAAAGACAAATGAGTTAACTAAACTCCAGAATTGTATGCAGTATGTGCCAGAACGTCTAAAGGAAACATAGAAGCACGAGGTTACTGAAACAGAGTTGTAATTATTTCCCTTGAAGAAAACCTCTTAGGACCGCGTCCATATCGCCGCCCAGATGTGGTAACGGGGGCTGGAATGTACACGTCCTCCAGCTAATGACTATGGACCATAAGTGGACCTCACCCGTCAAGCCAATTGCACGTGGGGAGTGGGAGGCGGGATAAAAGTAACGTAATCCACGTCAGCGGTCCGCCTGCGAGCTCTACCAATTTGCTGGCTCATTCTCATTTCATCTGGGCAGCAACTACCCAGCCACCACTCCCCCAGTCAGACCTTGAGATGAGCTTGGAGTGGCCAAGGGCTATTGAGAGAAGAACGGTGAATGTTGTCGTCGTAGCAACCCCCAAAACAGTCAAATCATTATCAGTTTCCTCTCGAAATGACGCTGCATTTAAGGTTCATATGAACGAAACCAGAACTTCAGATCTCGTGTCTTGATTTATACAAATAGAGTACAGAAAAATGATCCAATCCGGTCCCTTTGTGTAGAAAATATAATTTCCGATATTTTATTATTCATGCCATTTGTGTCGTTCGCGGAAGAATAACAGAGATATTCGCGATTATCCATCTGTACAATTTCCAAATACCTTTGGGATATTAGTACTATTGACAAAGTGTTGTTGTTGTTGTTGTTGTTGTTGTTGTTGTTGTTGTTGTTTGGGTCATCTGCCCATAGACTGATTTGATGCAGACTCCATGCCACCCTATCCTGTGCTAACATTTTCATTTTCTACGTGACTGCTACATCCTGCACCTGCTTATCATATTCATTCCTTGGTCTATCCCTACCGCCTAGACTTCACTCAAATTTTCTTTCTTTCTTTCTTTCTTTCTTTCTTTCTTTCTTTCTTTCTTTCTTTCTTTCCAGCAACACTCTCCAATATCATTTCATTTCACCTGTCATTCATTAATCATTGCCCCAGAGGGGGTGCGACAGGCTTCGACAGCCGGCACAATTCCTATCCTCGCCGCTAGATGGGGGCTTCATTCATTCCATTCCTCACCCGATCGAATGACTGGAATCAGGCTGTGGATTTTCATATTCTCCAAATCATTCCTGATTTCATCTCTCAATGTTGTGTTGTCTGTTGTTTATTTTCAGACCATTTATCAGACTAAGAAGTCTCATCCAATCCATCATTCTTTTCTTTTCGCTACTTGTTTTCCGTGTCACCGACTCAGGCAGGTTTTATGTCGACTCAGGGATAGGAAAGGGTTAGGACTGGGAAGGAACCGACCCTGGCCTTAATTAAGGTTCAGCCCTAGCACTTGCCTGGTGTGAAAATGGGAACCCAAGTAAATTCATAGCAGCCGACAGAGCACTTCAAACCCACCACTTCCAGAATGTAGGCTTACAGCTATGTGCCCCAAACCGCAAAGCTAACTCACGCGGTAACCTACCTTCCTTGTGATGAACTCAACGTACAAGCTGAAGAAAATAAAATTTTATATTTAATTTATTATAATAATATTTGTCAGGTAGAAGGACTAGATGTGAAATAATTTATTGAAGATTTTATGAATATTATCTCAGTATCTACCGCTTCATTACAACAATGTGCCTCAGTACAGCTTAGCTGTAGCGGGCTCATTGTGGATTGGGAAAGCACGCCTTGGTTGGATTCATTTTTTAATAATTAAATTACCCTTGGCACTGTATGATTATTATGCAAATACTTTTAATTATTTCTGCGAGTGTCATGCGCGACAACCCAACTGTTTCGAACTGCAACATTAATTTTAACTCTGGTTCAATTTGTTCTTGTTTCTTCCCCAATTCTCGGCGGACTCGTATTCGCAAGTTAGTGGGTTCGATCATGCTTTACCCACTCAGTGTGCCACCTAGAGTGAAATCGTGTAGATAGGTAGTCTATGTGAGCCTATTACTTTGTGCCATGATGGACTGAATTTGTAGTAATGCAGCTCTGCATGGACTTCTATGTCTAACAATGAATAACGGTCCCTAAAAGTATTTTCCGTAGAAAAACGCAGTCCGTTCATTTCTATTTCGTTACGCATTCCAGTCATTTTAAATATTTTGTATTTATCAGGAATATTGCAAGAAGTCGATATATGCATGGAGTTCTATGCCTAATAATTAACAAATATTCCTAAACGAGTTTTTTTTCCATAGAATAAAAATGCAATCCATATATTTCTATAGCGTCACGTATTCCACTAATAAATATTTTACTTTATTTTTTCGGGAATTCTCAATAAGTCAATGGTTTTTTTTCTATACACAGAAGAAGTTGAGTTCTTCAGTGAGTTGTTTCTTTTTAATTACTGGCAATGGTAACTAATGTGTAAGTAAGAGTATGAATTACAATATCTGATGTATAATAAACAGGTTCGTATAAGACAAAAATTGATATCCTTGTCTCCAGGAAAATGTGACATGGAAGCGAAAACTTGATAACATATTCGCTTTCAGCGCCCTAAAATTGTTACAAAACAATATCCAAAACAAAAATATCGGGATTTTATTTAGTACAGAGTAATGTAATTTACTGTGGACACAGCTAACCATTCCCTAGCACAAAAGTAGATTACCGTGCAGTAGTCCGGATCCATGGCTAAATGGTTAGCATGCTGGCCTTTGGTCCCAGGTGTCCAGGGTTAGATTCCCGGCAAGTTCGGGAATTTTAACCACCATTGGTTAATTTCGCTGTCACGGGCGCTGGGTGTATGTGATGTCAAATCAAAAGACCTGCACCTGGCAAGCCGAACATGTCCTCGGACACTCCCGGTACTAAAAGCCATACGCCATTTCATTTCTCCGTGCAGTATAATTCTGTTGTATGTCACTCGATATAGGACATAGTAGGAAAGTTTATGCAGTGTCAAGAAAGGAAACCGCCGGGCTAAGTGGCTCAGACGGTTAAGGCGCTGGCCTTCTGACCCAACTTGGCAGTATCGATCCTGGCTCAGTCCGGTGGTATTTGAAGGTGCTCAAATACGACAGCCTCGTGTCAGTAGATTTACTGGCACGTAAAAGAACTCCTGCGGGACTAAATTCCGGCACCTCGGCGTCTGCGAAGACCGTAAAAGTAGTTAGTGGGACGTAAAACAAATAGCATTATTATTATTATTATTATTATTATTATTATTATTATTATTATTATTATTATTATTAGAAAGGAAACCTCTACATAATCATGTAATCTTTTTTTTTTTTTTTTTTTTTTTGCTAGGGGCTTTACGTCGCTCCGACACAGATAGGTCTTATGGCGACGATGGAATAGGAAAGGCCTAGGAGTTGGAAGGAAGCGGCCGTGGCCTTAATTAAGGTACAGCCCCAGCATTTGCCTGGTGTGAAAATGGGAAATCATGTAATCTTCGTTGCCAGTTCTGATTATCATGAACTTATCTTTGAACACTATTACATAATGAAGTGTAACAAGACCTGTTTTCAAGTTCTGTCTGTCTAATTCTGATATAAACGAAACTTGGTGCGAAAATGTGGAATGCAAACTTGGGAAGGGAATTAAGGAGTTCGCTACAAGAAACCCGTAAGCCTGATTAAGTTCATTTTCTGCTTCCCCCATCATTGACATTCTCTTATCCATTACTATATACATATAAAGTTAGAACATTCTGCTATTGATATAGACTACGTAGTGGAGCATTTAGTTGCCTATCATTTCAGAGGTTATTGCATGCATTCGGCAGGATTCATTACGTTTGGAGCCTAGCGAGAAAAACGGCAGAAAAGGAGGATATCCAGTCAAATGACGCTGACTCTACATAGTTGGTACCAGGAATTTACTGATGCTAGCAAGCACTCATCAGGCAGAAAAACCTGTTTCAGAAGTTAAAGGAAAAGGAACACACTAAGTTGACGAGTACAGAACAGAATGGACAAGAAAATATGAAACGTGTTGAATTTTGAAAGTATAGCTTGGACATACTGTTTAAATTTTTCGACGTTAAATTAAATTTTTCTTCGAAAATATACATTGAATTAGTCTGGAGATATTTTATTTGTTTTAAATATGAAATTAATTTTTAAAACTATATTGATTACACTTGAATTTGTTTGATATAATTTATATGTCCAATAAACTATCCTCCGTGGCTCAAGTGGCAGCGCTCCAGCCTCTCACCGCTGGGTTCCGTGGTTCAAATCCCGGTCACTCCATGTGAGATTTGTGCTGGACAAAGCGGAGGCGGGACAGGCTTTTCTCCGGGTACTCCGGTTTCCCTTGTGATACGGTATTTCATTCCAGCAACACTCTCCAATAGGTAACATTTCATTTCATCTGTCGTTCATTAATCATTGCCCCAGAGGAGTGCGACAGGCTTCGGCAGCGGCACAATTCCTATCCTCGCCGCTAGGTGGGGGCTTCATTCACTTCCTGACTCGATCGAATGACTGAAAAAAGGCTGTGGATTTTCATTTTTCATATTTCCAATAAATACAAACGCGTAAAATTAAATATTTGTTTGGAATAATTGATTTGAATTCTGTAGGCGCCTGTAGAAGAACCCGGATACTCGGATCTTTCAAAGACGGAAAAGTCTGTTCGGCTCTCCATTTCGTTCGATTTCGGTATGTGAAAGTTCTCTGGTGTCAAATTTGGTGATTCCCAGACAAAATTATAATCTCAACCATAGATCGCCCATCATCTATTCGGTTCCCTGCCATCTGCTAGAGTAGAATGAAACATATAAACTGACTCACAGGCAGTCTAAATGCCATCAAATCGAAATGCCTGCAAACGCTAGCTGACGACCGACTAGCTGCTTTACGTCGCACCGACAGGAAATATGAGAAAGGAGATGATGAGACAGGCAAGGACTAGGAGCGGTAAGGAAGCGGCCGAGGCCTTAATTAGAGCACAGCCCCAGCATTTGTCTGGTTTGAAAATGGAAAACCACGGAAGACCACATTCAGGGCTGCTGACAGTGGGGGGGGGGGTCGAATTCGCTGCCTCCCGAATGCAAGCTCACAGCTATGTGACCCAAACCGCGCAACCACACACTGGGTAATGGAAGCTGAGATCGCATTCTTATTATTATTATCTTTTATAAATGAAAGGAGCAAACAATAGTTAATATGTGCAATTATTTCCTCTGTGACTAATTTTAATTATAGCACGTTCCTGTACGACACATCTTTCTGTACGCCTATCTGAAAACATCAACTGCCAGTTATATTTAATGTTTTTCTGCCTCCTTAGCTGAATTGTCAGCGTGCTGGCCTTCGGTTCACAGGGCTCCGGGCTCGATTTCGGATTAAGTTGGAGATTGCAATTGCATATCTTCATTCCTACAGTTCGGGGACTGGGTATTTATGTTCTTTCTAGCACATTCCTCTTCATATTCACACAGCACACCACATAACCAACCACCACAGGAAAAGCCAATAGAAAATAAGTCTACATCCCTCCACATAGGGTTGACGTCAGGAAGGGCATCCGGCCGTAAGACCGGCCCATTTATACAAGTACAACACAGTTCGCACCCGCGACCTCACCAGTGCGAGAAAAGCAGTAGAAGGAGAATAGGTAGAAGAATACGGAAAAATGAATGTTTTCGGTGTTAGGGTGTTACTGAAGAGAACTTCGGAATTCTATATGCGTAGATAAAGTTTATGTGTATTTAGACACGAGTAAATAAATGGAATTATCTTCATGATTATTATTTTTCTGGCAATGGTTGAAATGAGTCCTGTAAGGATCATTTAGAGGGAGTGTGGAGTGATGTAGGGTGTGTCCTTCTGGCTGCTAGCAGGTAACTATTTCACACGAACTGTGAGGGGAGAACTGCCCCGTCTCTAGCCTCGTTTATCAGCCGTTACATGATTGATGGCGACCCTGTAATCCGAAACTGATGGGTGTCATATCCATTCAAAATATTGATACTCTAGCCTTATCTTGTAGCCTTGTATTCAAGGCTAAAGTGTTTGGTGTGAGGAGGATATCCTTTTTGTATTGATGTTGACATGTTCCACGTATCAATCTTAATACAGTAAGTATTTTCACTAGTGGCCATTTTTCATTTCTTAGAAGGATTTCCTTCAAAACATGATCCTCTTCTCCGGACATGATCAGGAGCATTCAATAAGAACCGTAGCTCATCTTGAAGGAAGACGGGTGAGAAATTGTGTCCAATCACCATTTGTAAGTCTGAAAGATTCTTATTATTGTGACTACACCAAAATTACAAAATCGATTTTGGATGACTGGAAGATACCTCGCAATACCCTTTTCCTATCTACCACCCCTATATTGTACATGTACAATTGAAGGAAAATAAATAAATAAATAAATAAATAAATAAATAAATAAATAAATAAATAAATAAATAAATAAATAAATAGGCTTAAATATATAATAAATAAATAAATAAATAAATAATGAATGTTAGAGTACAAAGAGGAGCAAACTTTGATTCAGACCACTATCTGACGAGGATCAAGATGAAATTCATTCCTAACAACACCGTGAAGAAAACTTTCAGGATACAAAATTACAGAGTTGAAGAACTGAAAATAAACCAAGATATAATAGAAAACTACCAGAAAGGACTGGATTTATTGAACAAATATAAATGGAATCAAATGGCTCGAAAAATCCATGAAGCTGCAAAACATACAATATTTCTCGTTAAAAGGAAAAAGCATCCATGATGAAATGATGAGTGTGAAGCCACTCTAAAGAAACGTTCTGATGCTTGGAATATATGGAACTCCACCAAAAAAGATTTTGATTGGTTCAGAACTCAAAGGAAATTCACGGCCAAAATTTTCAGAAACGCCAAACGAAAATGTGAAAGAGGCCAATTAAGGGATATTGAAGGAAACTTCAAGAATAACAACACAAAATACTTCTATAAGATCTTTAAATCAAAATTTAGAAAATATTCTTCACCCATTATCTGCTTCAAGAACGATTCCGGTAAATTGATTCTGAACAACAAAGAAAATTGCGAACATTTGGCTAAATATTTTTAAGTATTACTGAACTGTGAACCTCCACAGAAGAGATGTCCTTCCAGGAACCCCATCCAAACTCTTAGACTCAACCCCACCAGACTAAGAGGAAATAAGAAAATCCTTAAGAACCTCAAAAACAACAAAACATCCCTAAAGATTCAATCGTTGTGGAACTTCTAAATTACTCAGGGACAAAGTATTAGAACAGTTAATGAGACTCTTCAGAAAGATTTGGGAAACGGAAAAGATACCAGATGAATGGAAAAAGGAGACAAAACTATGTTAGCAACTAGAGAGGCATATCACTCCTGTCAGTCGCGTACAAGATATTGTCCAAAGCGCT